>NC_058405.1:153145853-153198857 GCF_002201575.2 Neomonachus schauinslandi
CTTCCTTCCTTCCTTCCTTCCTTCCTTCCTTCCTTCCTTCCTTCCTTTCCTTTCCTTTCCTTTCCTTTCCTTTCCTTTCCTTCCTCCCTCCCTTCCTCCCTCCCTTTTCAACTGTCCTATTTTTCATCTAGGAAATTCATTAAGGGGAATTGAGAGCTTTCATACTTGATTTCTAGTATAGAGGCTGTTTTTTCTTTCTTTGTTTAGTTTCAATTGGTTGACTGACTTGTTGATTTTCATCCAAGATGATATTCTAACATATTTTCTTTTATAAATGCATCCTAAAGAGGTACATTTTTATTGGATTGATATTCCTAAGGCAATTTTGTGAATCTGAGCTGAGGAAAATACTAAAGGCAGATTTAAGAATTCACTTATAATTTACTGGTACTAAGTACTTAACAAAATAAATTCTAAATAGGAATTGTGGTTTTACTACAGGAGATAATATCCCAACACTAATTTAAGCTTGATTTTTAAAAAGGGGGAATTTTCACAGGATAAATCAACATGATATGGGGGGTACAAATGTAACTACAATAATAGTTCTACAATTTTTCTTTAACATTTAAATAATCACTATTATCTACCTTCAGTATCTTATTTTAAAAACAAATTTCATAATTTAAACCATATATCTTACAATAAGAATCACTGTCTAATAAATTAATAAAGACACTTTTCCATATAGTTTACTTTCAAAAATACTGTATTTATCTTAGATTATTGAATAATCAGTACAGAAATCTTTTGTTTTATTCTGCAGATAGCACTGGGCTACCAAAAATTGTATGCAATACTATTTTTTAGCACTGACATTACTAACCTGTCTTAACTGTTTGCCAATTTTCTATTTATAAACTTGGCTTCTTTTAGTCTTAGCATGTTGAGACAGTGTAAGCAAAATTACTTTGCAACACCTGGCCTAGAATTTTTAGCTCATGAGAAATCCTGTCCCCAAATTATAATAATTTAGAGTTTTATCTCATGGCCTTTGTATAAAAACAAAGCCACCTGAGAGTGTTTTCATGAATGTAGGTTTACTAAGAAAAAGTTTATTGATTACATAAATATATGTAATTCTCCAGTGAATGGTGCCATTTCTGCTTGTAAGTCCAAGTTGGCAAAAGATTATTTGAAAAGTAAATCGTTGCCAAGAGCCCTTGAGCTCCAGATCTGCTTCATATACACTAGTTTTTTAAAATAATAGCTAAAATAGCATCACCACTCTATAGAAATCAGCTGGCTTAATTACCTAATAAAGGTTGAGAAATTAATCCATTTAATATTGGCATTAGTTTCTACTTTCAAATACAAAGTTTAAATATTTAGTTTCTCAGAAATCAAGTCACAAGTTGTTTTTAATTTCACCTTTTCCCTAATAGAGGTGCATATAATTGTTTGTCAAAGAGAAAATATTTTGAAGTTTTGCACCAGATTTTTAACAACCCTGAAACTCATTCTAATATTTTGTACAAGAATCTGAAGTGTACTAATTATAGCACAAGCTAAATAAAGGAGTGTATTAGTAGAATCTAATGATACTTAACAAAGATGAATATGTAGACCTCTCAAAAGGTGGGAAGGAGAAAAAATCTGACACAGCAGCAAAGAAGTTCATGGGTCTTCTTGCTCTCTAGCAAAATATTAGTAAATCCTAATCCCACACTGTTTCTAGAATTTAGCTCAAATTTGCATGTGAAACTATCTGATCTGTTCAATCCAAAATATGGATTGGTTCTTCTAAGATCAAGCGTGTACTTGGCCCAGTTGGTTATGCCAAGGAGGCAAGATAACCTGGCTAAAGCAATTTCTCTAAGAACAACGAGGATGAGGAGCAAATGGTAGGTATTTTAAATTCCCAGCATACATATTTTTCCTTTCTAAGACACATTTCTAAAAATTTGTTCACATAACATGCTTCAAATATCACAAGTACAAATAATAAACATGCACTCTCTTCTCATCAAGAGACACAAAGCCTGTCCAGTCTATTAAAATAGGAGTGGGATGGAGAAAAGACACAAGTTCTCTTCAGTTGGAGGGTTTAATTACTAATAATTACATTCATCTGGTTGGATTTTAGTCCATCATTTTATCATTTGTTTTCTGTGTTTCTTCTCTTTTAATTGTGTTCTTCAGTTCCTCCTTTCTTGGCTTCTTTTAAAGTAATTGAACTTTTTTATATGATTTTAATTTATTTTTATCTTTGGCATTATTTAATTTTATTTTTATTTTTTAGTAGTTACTCTAGAGAAAGGTTTCTCAACCTTGGGATTAGTGACATTTGGGCCATTGTGGATGTTGTATTGAGTACTGTAGGAAAATAAACAACATCCTTAGCCTCTATCTATTTTGATGTTAGTAACACACACTCCTCCTGCAATTATGACAGTAAAAATGTCTCCAGGCATTGCCAAATGTCCCCTGTGATTGAGACCACTACTCCGATAAGTACAGAATATGTCCTTAACTATTCACACTCTATCTAGAGTTAAGACAACAAAGTATTCTCACCACCATTTTCTTTGTTGTTACAGTTGTCAAATACAATACTGGGTTGTAATTCTGCAATACAATGTTATAATTTTGCTTATATTCCACAATAAAATTTTATATCTTTTTGTTACATTCCACAATAAATTTTAATTTATGCTTTGAATAATTACCTATTTTTATAAAAGAATAATTTGCTAGTAGAATAGCAAATAAATATTAAAATCTATAATTTAATAATTAATTATAAGCCAAATATTTCAATTTCTGATGCACTTAATTTCTCTCTGACCTGAGTTACCATGTGGTTTTATTTTCCTTCAGCTTGAAGAACTTCTGTTAACATTTCTGGTAAGGCAGATCTGCTGAAGATAAATTCTCTTAAGTTCTAATTTTCAGAAAATATCCTTATTTGATTGTATTCTTGAGGGATATTTTTTCCTGAATATAGATACTGGTGTGACAGTTGTTTTTACTTTCTTTCAGTGTTTTCAATGCTTTTCATTGTTTTCTGTCATCCATTGTTTCTGGTCAGTATTCAACAGTCATTCTAATCATTGTTTTGTGTGAGATATGCCTTTTATCTTTCCCTGTTTTAAACGTTTTCTATTTCTATTTGTATTTCAACCAAATGTGTTTAGATGTCATTGTTTTTGTATTTGTTGTCTGCTAAATAAACATCTCAAATATCAGTTGAGTTCTTTTTCTCTTAGCCACTTGAAGATGATCCCATACAAGCCCCAAATGCACGATTCAGGGGTTAGTTTATACACAGGACTTGGGGCTACCTTACTCTGGATCTCTCCTTTCATAGATATTGTCCCTCATTTTCTATCACTTGTGATTGACCTAAACCATATCCTATAGATCTTCAAAACTCAGGATTATAAGTTTTCTATCAGAGATTTAACTGCCCAGCTTGGGCAAACTAGGGCTTGTGAGGCTAGACACCATGAAAATGTGAAAAATCTCCCAGGACCTGCTCTGCTAAATGCCACTTCCTGTCCACTTTCTCACTTCATTCACTCTACAATGTCTTCAAGTAGTCCCCTGTCCCCTCAGATTTTGTAGTCATTTTCTCTGGGAGGTTTGGTTTGATAGGACCAAAGTGGGGCTAATGTTGTAGGATTTCTCAGCCTTTAGTGCCCACAGTTCTTGGTCACGACACTTCAAAGAATGAAGAGGCAGACTAGATGAAGAGTGGTGGGCAGCAAAGAAAATTTTACTGAGCAAGAGTATAAAGCTCCTGGAGAGGGAGGGGGCCCAAGAGGGTTGCCCCTGCAGTTTCTAAGTTTAGGGTTTTTATGAGCTCTTTTGTGGAACTAAAGCAATCAGGGTGTGCTGAGTCCTGCCAATGAGCATTTTGGTCATGTATCTGTCTACCTATTAGATTAATGTCCACGTGCTGATGGTCTTTCTTGCTGACATCTGGGGGCTTACGTCTTAACTGCCCTTGCCCATGACAGGGACAAATGCCTTGTGGTTAATTGTCTTATTTTAGGACGTTTTGCAGAAGTCATTTCTGCAAAGGCTGCAAAGCAGAATGCTAGCATGGTCCTGTCTAAGCTGCAAAGCAGGATGTTAGTCTGTTTTATCTTCACTGTCCTGATTCCATATTTTCTTGTTGGGGACCCTGGTTACCTAACTGTCCAACTAACTCCTAACAACTGTGACCCCTATTTAAATAGAAAAACAAAAATAAATATTTGCTGAGATATTTATCCATGCTTGTTATAGTAGAATAGCAAATAAATATTAAAACCTTTCACTCCTCTGATTAATACTCAGGAAGTTTGTCCTGTGGTGAATATGTATATGTTGGAAGGATTGGAGGAGAGAAAGAAAAAGAGAAAAAGTGGGGAGTTATACTGATGGGGGAAACAAAGGCAGAAAGAAATGTAGATAAACTTAAATGTCCTTATAACCTGCACGCCAGGGACAAATACTTGAGGCAGGCAGAGTATAGTTCCTCCAGGAAACTCCCAACTGTCTTGATACTAATGCTTTGCTACAGGGAAAAACAGCCTTAGCTTGACAATAGCAAGGCCTCCACGATCTTGGGAGTCTTCTTCAGCATATGAAAATCCTTTTGGAACCTCCCTTCATCTTTACTTACCCCAACCCCAAAGTATATAGTCATTTGCTCCTCACAATTCCAAAGCAGTAGCAGCTCTTTCTGCCCACGGTTCCTGCTCCCGTGCTTTAAAAAAATCACCCTTCTGCACCAATGAAAGACCTCTCAAGAATTCTTTCTTGGCCATTGGCTCCAGACCCCAACAACACTACTCCAAAAAAAAAAAAAAAATCAATAGGAGAGTTGAAAAAAAAAAAAGATACTGTATCATTAAGATGTATATATGTGTGTGTTACATATTATAAATATGTGTATATAATATACAGAAATAGATATAAAATGTTATATCATTAAGAAAATCTAAGGTATCCAATTCTAAATAAAACAAGTAAGAAAAATGATTTGGTTGAATAAAGACATAAATATTATAGTTGTTCATATGACTTACTCATCGTGTGTGCACTATTTCCAAATAGCACTATAAAGATCCCATGTAAATTATTTCAGAGTAATTTCCAATAAACCCTTATTTAAAAACACTAAGCCGTACAGAATATATAATGAATTAGAGCCATTCATACAAATGCTGACAACTCAGAATGTAAAAAAAGAAAAAAAATTGAAGAATTTAATACCCTCCAAGAGAAAAATATACTCTATCCAAAATCTAAATGGCCCATTAGAATAGATGAGTACCTGGACCTTAGTCTTAGGCAGTAAGTTGTAATTTACTTTATGGCTGACTTTCTTGTCTCACCATTTGTGTTCAGGACACTTCTGATGCAGTGATGCAGGTTCCTAGCCAAAAAGCCAAGACACTTGTTCTGCTCTATCACCAGTCTATAAAGGTTGGGAACAAGGCTTCTGATTACACAGATTCCAGAGAAAATGTCAGTGCAAGGCAAAACTTAGATATAAACACATTTAGTGGAATTATACTAGCATCTGCTATAAACTAAATTTGCCTACCATTTATATATATTAATCTAACACCTAAAGCAAGACCCCTTGCATGTTTAGATGATAGAAAAGTAAAACAAATTAAATTCTAATAGAATTGCTAACTTTAAGAATCACACTTAAAATACAAGTGTTTTTAGAAAATAGGCTTAACTTTTACATTGTTTTCTAGAAAGATTCCTTCATGAACTCATTTATATGAGTTTAAACACTATAAATATTTTAATGCATAGTACCTAAAGAAAATTTTTATTTGCTTTCTATTCAGAAGACTTTGGAAAGTACTCCTTAATTTAAGTTGAAATAAAAAGCCACGCTGCAACTGCTTATTTTAATTGTCTTTTTGCCACCAGCTGTGGTGTTTTCTAATGGTTGTATCTGCCCCACTGTGTTCGGATACACTTTATGTCTGTGTCAGAGCAAGAAAAAGAACCAGAGCGAGAGAGTGAATGAGAGGATGTATTCATGTGCAAGGGATAGCTGGGAGTGGTTCTCACCCTTCTATGAACTGTGAACCTCTACCAGTACCTGTCATAATCAGGTTTTTCAGGATTTAACCATAACCTTAAATACAAAGTTTCATGGCCCTAAGTTCCTGCAAGAGTTCAAATGCTGATTTCTGAGTGAAGGCAAAAGTAAAACAATGAAAGAATTATCCAATACTGACAAAACTTTTATTTCTAGTGATTCAGTTCTTGCACCAAATATTCAGATAATTAGCTGTAATTTTTATGACGATCCATTTAGAATAAAAGACAGTATCAAGAAAGGAAGCAAGACTAGGTCTTGTGAATGGAGAGGAAATCCTGGTAAGAAAGTTGCCCTATGATACTTTTTCTAACTCTTAAGCAGCATTTATTTATTTATTTATTTATTTATTTATTTATTTATTTCTTACTTAGAACTTGCAAGATGGTTGAAAATGTTAAGATGTACATAGCTACATACTAGTAAAATTACACTGGCAAATGGTATGGCACTACAATAATATTTGACAAATCTTGGACATTGATAATAAAATAATAGGAATGTATTTTAACACAACCTGACTATATGTGGGATGTTTATATCTGGGATCACTTTAGAGCATTCTGTATCTTTTAACTGTTGTGTAATCAAGACAAGAAGAAATTAGTAAAACCATTGTCTCATATTTCAATATTACATTGAAATACAATGTTTCATTTTGCTTCAAGTACTTATGCCACAAATTCAAAGATGACAAAGTATAAATGAGCGGATGTTTTATGCTGATAACACTGTTTATTCCATACCTACCTTGTGTAACTTAAACCTCATGGATGATAAGTCTGCAGTCGGCATTTTAGTACTATGTATAAATCAATTACACCCACATTTGTAATTCTGGCACTTTTTTCCTTCTCAAATCTAATTGCTTAGTCAACAGAGCTAATTGTAGTTTAATAATGATCCCAACGTAATGTGTCCAAAATCAAATTCTTACATCACCTACAAAACATACTCCTCCCACAGTCATCCCTATTTCATTAAATATCAAAATCTACAATATCTTCTCAAACCATTCAGGCTCTTCCTCTAAAATAGGTCTAATGAATGATTTGTCACCATCTTCATTGCTACTATCCTGACATGGACAAACATCTTATTTTACCTGGATTCTTCCATTCTAACTGATCTCCATACTTCCTAATCTCTTTTCAACACAGCAGCCAGAATGATCCCTCTAAATGTAAATTGATTGGATCACGTCACCCCTCTACTCAATATCCCAAGAGGCTTTTCATTTCAATGGATTTAACTTCAAACTGCTAACCATGTACTGCTGACTTCTGTGATCCATGCCCTGTAACTTCCATGACCTCAACTTCCAAGCACTCTACCTCCTTGCTTTCAACTTGAGTCATTGATCTAACTCCTTGCTGTTCCTTGAACACACCAATAGTCTTACCTCCATCCTCAAGTCATTGAAGATGCTGTTTTCTCTGAAAAGTAAGTAGTTTGCCTTCATTGGCTATAATATATATAATACTTCTTCATACCTCCCATCATTCCCTAGATTTTCGACCTTCCTTTATTTTAGTGTATAGCACTCACCATCACCTGATAAATTATATATCTGCATATTATATGCCTCTTCCCACTAGAACATAAGGTCCCAGAGAGGAGAGACTTTTTTTTTAAGTGTTTTATTCTAAGTGCATGAAAAAGTGAGAGGGACTCCATACTATATGCTCAAAATGTGTTTGCCTAAAAATGAATCTTTTTTTATCAGCATAAAAACATGTCATGTACTTCCCAAATTTAAAAATAATATCTTTAACCTGATAGGTCCTCTAATTATTGCTTAATTTTCTTTAGTTGGAAATAAAATTTCTAAAATATTGGCTATATTTACTATCTCTATTTCCTCATATCCCAGTCTCTTTTCAACCCAGGGTTTGAGCATGGATTACCATATGACCAAATAAAATCATCAATACTAAAATTTCATCATACTGAACTTATAAGCATTGTTTGATAATGCTAATTACATGTTCTTTCTCACTTTGTCTCTAGGACAGAACTATTTCTTAATTTGCTGTGTATCAGAGTGGCCAGTTCTCAATCTCTTCTACTGGTTGTTTCTTCTCTTTCTGATGTGTAGGTACTGAAATAAACTAGTGCTTCATTTTCATCTCTCTCTCTTTCTCTCTCTCCCTCTCTCTCTCTAAATACACTCTCTCTCACTCTCTCTTTTTCTTTAAAGATTTTATTTATTTGACAGAGAGAGAGAGTGCACAAGCAGGGGAAGCAGCAGGCAGAGGGAGAAGCAGGCTCCCTGCTCAGCCGGGACTCGAACCCAGGACCCCGGGATCATGACCTGAGCTGAAGGCAGACGCTTGACTGACTGGGCCACTGAGGCACCCCCTCTCTCTCTTCTTAAGTAATATCTCATGTCTTTAGACATTATCTTACCAGGACTCTAAAATTTAAATCCTTAATTTCTCTTTTGAACTCCAAAATTGTATACCTATCTATCCATTCTCTCCACTCGTATGCCTAAAGATTAAAAGGTTATCACATTAAAGTTCAGTTCTTTTTCTTTTCCCAATCATGATATACCACAAGTAATCCCATTCTCAATACAGAGTATCATTGTCTTCTTAGCTATCCAGGCTACAACTTTAGAGTTATCTTTAACATCTTAAGTACTTCCAAGCCTAACCACTTCTCACTTCCAAGATACCATCGTCTCTAATCTGCACTAGGTTCATTAACATGCTACCTGACCTTTCTTTTCTTCTCTTGTCCTCTCCTAGATAAATCTCCACATAGTGCTGGAAGAGTTCTTTTAAGACAGAAATAAGATCATGTGACATTCAGACTTTACATTTCAATGATTCTAACCTAACATACAATCAGTTTGCCACGTACTCAATGTATTTTTGCCCCATTGGCCTTCTTGCCCTTCCTTGAGTGAAAAGCATGTGCTCTAATCAATATACAAGATTTGATCTTGTTCACCTACTCTGTACCAATTGATCTTCCCCTAGTCTTCAAGTGGCATGCTCCCTCACTTCCTTTGTGCATCTGCTCATCTGTTACAGAAATCCACCTTTATCCCAGTATTTAATAGGTGTTTCTTTCCCTCTCTGCCCTTACTCTTGCTGCACAGATAATTATATATTTAGTAATTTATTTTCCATTTCTGTAACTAGAATATCAGTGTAAGGACCACATAAGTCTGTGTAGCACATACTGAACCCTCAAGAAATATGTGTTTAAATGAGGAAAGGAATGAAAGGATGGATGACTCAAAAGATATACCTTAGACAAAACCAAAGAACAAATGGTTAAATTACTTTCAAAATATCATGTATCTCCCAGAAAATAGCACATCCACTTTCAATGTGATGCATATATTGCTTCACAATAGTATATGCTTCTGTGTCCCTACATATGACCTCATGACTTCCAGAAGCCATGCCAGGAGACTGGTGATGGAAGGAGGCGAGAGAAAGAAATGTAAATATGTTTTCCACTTATTCCAACAAGAACCTTTCATTTTTAGATTTTAGTCTTAAATTTCTAATTAAAGGGGCACCTGAGTGTCTCAGTCATTAAGCGTCTGCCTTCGGCTCAGGTCGTGATCCCAGGGTCCTGGGATCGAGCCCCGCGTAGGGCTCCCTGCTCCACGGGAAGCCTGCTTCTCCCTCTCCCACTCCTCCTGCTTGTGTTCCTTCTCTCGCTGTGTCTCTCTCTGTCAAATAAATAAAATACTAAAAAAAAAAAATTCTAATTAAAGATTATTTTTCTTACAGATTTCTATTCTTATTTAAATATGAATTATACCAGCTAGATGAATAGGGCGTATTTCAGTCAAGAAGATGTGACAGAGAGTAATAGAGTAAAATACAGTAATCCAGAAAAAATTTAATCTGTATATTAGAAAATTTCCTCTCTATACATTAGGTAAGGGGAGTGTTTGAAAGATGACACAATTCATTGTGGTCCATTAAGTACTTTGCAGAAAATGTAAGAAGCAAAGTAGTACATTAGGCTGTAAGTCAGAAAATAGTGACTAGCTCAAACTGAGTCACTAATTAGTTTTGTGACCTATAGCAAGTCACTTAACCTCCTGGATCTCAGTTTTCTTATCTATAAAATGAAAGTGTTGGATTCAATTATCTCTAAAATTCATTCCATGTCTGAGATTTTCTAAGAATTTGGAAAAAAAAAAGAGTTTCTGGGGATTCAAAGTGATAAATGCTATCACTATTAAAAAGAAAAATATGAATTTATCAAATTGGTTAACTTTAGACCTTAGTCAAGCTAGAAATCTGAACAAATTGAATAGATATATTGACTAAAACCCAATTTAGTTATATAAGCAACAGTCCAATTTTAAATTATATGATGCAGTGATAATAATAATAATAATAATAATAATAATAATAAAAGACAATATGACTTGATCCTTACTATATGATTTCATTATCAAATGGCTAAGAAATCATCTTCCGGGCTAAACTGGCCTTGAAGGTAAAATTTATAGATGATATTCCTGTAATATTCTTTCCTCCATCTTGTATTAAGTAATATTGAATAATCTTGAAAATGTAAATTGAAACTTACTTTTCTATATTGTCCTCCAGTTCTAGCATCAACCCCTTCTTTATCAAAATCTCCAACTTTCTTTCATCGTGTCACCTCCCTAACAGAATAAACATCCTATTCATTTTACTTGTAATGTCATTCTGAAGATAATTTTGTTACATCTATCTACTAAAGTGAATCTTAATGATAAAGGAAAATAAATAATAAAGCTGAATTTTAAGAAAGAAAAAATACTAGTGTCGATAATATTATTACTCAAAAGACAAGTAAATATGGGTTTTTGGTTTTGCAGACTATGTTCTAGAACTATATTGTCTTTTATGGTAGCCATTAGCCACATGTGACTGTTGAGCTCTTGAAATGTGGTTAGTCTGAACTGACATGTGTTATAAGTGTAAAATATTCATTGGAATTCAAGACACAGTACTTCTTCAAATATAAATATCTCATTATTTTATATTGAATAAATATTGAAATAACATTTTTGGATAATTGAGTAAAAATAAAACATTATTATTTCACTTACTTTTCGAATACTTAGTAGAAATATATAAAGAACTTATACAACTCAACATCAAAAAAAAAAAAACCCAATTAAAAAATGGGCAGAAGACCTGAACAGACATTTTTCCAAAGAAGACATACAGATGTCCAACAGACATAGGAAAAGATGCTCAATATCACTAATCATCAGGGAAATTAAAATCAAAACCACAATGTGAACCTGTTAGAATTCTAAAATCAGGAAGACAAGGAACAACAAATGTTGGTGAGGATGTGGAGAAAAAGGAACTCTTGTGCACTGTTGGGAATGTAAACTGGTGCGGCCACTATGGAAAACAGTATGGAGGTTCCTCAAAAAATTAAAAATAGAAATTCCATATGATCCATTAATTCCACTATTAGGTATTTACATAGGGAAAACTCAAAAGGATATATTTACCCCTTATGCTTATCACAGCATTATTTACAAAAGCTAAGACATGGAAGCCACCAAGTGTTCATTAATAAACAAATATACAATGGAATATTACACAACCATAAAAGGGGATGAGACCATGACATTTGAGACAATATGGATGGACCTAGAGGGTATAATGATAAGTGAAATAAGACAGACTGAGGAAGATAAATACTGTATGATTCCACTCAAAAAGGGGATCTAAAAATAATGAATCAACAAACAAAAGCATAATCAGAACTATAAATACAAAGAACAAACTGATGGTCGCCCTAAGGGAGGGGTGTGAGGTAGTGGGCAAAATGCATGAAGGGGAGAGGGAGATACAGGTCTCCATTTAAGGAATGAGTCAGTCATGGGAATTAAAAGCAGAGCATAAGGAATACAGTCAATGATATTATAATAGCCATGTAATGGGACAGATGGCAGTGCCACTGTGATGAACACAGCGTAATATATAAACTTGCCAAAAACTAAAATGAAGCATTGTGTTTAACTATACTCGAATTAAAAAATTAAAATAAAAATAAATTAATATGTGACTCACATTACATTTCTATTGGAAAACACTGATGTAGAATGTTAAATAGTATGTTCTTATTATAGTCATTTCAATAGTTAGAGACAGCATTAAATGTCATAAAAACACTTAGTGATTTCTGTTTCCAACTAAAGTATTAATAACCTCTTACAGCACTCAATGCATAGATTATGACTTATAAAGTTTTAAAAGAATCACTGTTATGTGTCTTGTTACATATGTATCCCAAGACCATCATTTTCACAATATAGAATGGATTAACACAACTAAGAATGATTTCCTATAAAATATTCCTATATACTGATTTTTAAAATTTTATTAATTTTCAGAGAATGCTTGTAATGCATTCTTCCATATAAGATTCTAACAATTAGAATTTTAATAAGTTATGGTGCTCTAAAATAGGATGCTGTAATATTTAGGGAAAGTGAAATACCTGAAGTACAAAACAAAAAAAGAAGTAATCTCTAATAAAAAGAATATATATCCTGTTTTATATAAATTATTCCAAATTATGAGCATTGAGGATATATAAAATGTTTAATTTTGTAATTCCATTTAGTACTGTTCGTTACTCCTGGGCTTAGCAGGAGTAAACTACTAAACCTTTAGTAGTTTAAAGTTTTCATAAGGTGTGAATTTTTACTAGGTATGTTTTACACTTCATTATTTTATGAAAAAAACCTTCATTATATGTAGGTTTATATATGTAAATATAACACAATGTATACACATATATAACTATTTTATTTATTCATGAAACCTAATATGATATTTGAAAAATAAATCTTCAAATATCAAAAGATAAAGAATAACATTCATCTGAATATTTTTGAAGAGACATGTAACAAAAAAATGACTTTTGCCAACGAGTAGACACCCAATTATTCTCTGAAGGAAACAGACATTTGATCACAATCAAATGCATACTTTAAAAGTGGAGCAGTTTGGGTATGAGATATTAATATAGATTCTTTTCTAGTTGACCTGCATGATGATTGGTCAGGTTTACTTCAGGGTTGACATAGTTTGCAGTTTTCCCTAGTACAACTAGGGAAAAGCACTGTTGAAAAAAAATAGAATGAAATCATTGCCACTGTGTAAATTCCCTTAGTTTTGGTTTATAACTAATCATATTCTTGACAGCTGTCTTCCACCTATGAATTTATAAAAGTCACTCTGGAGTTTAATGCTTTTCTCCATTATACAAATGGTTTCGCCATCTATAAATTGGTATTAATAACCTTACCTAGTGTTTCACTGTGCAAGTTAAGTGAGATAATGCATGTAGAGTACTTAGCATAATCTCCAGCACATAAAAAGCACAGAATAAATGTTAGCTTTCACATAGCCAGCTTGCAACCTATTCTTGTAATCATAGTACAAAATACAAGAGAGTATCTTTCATTTTATGAAGGCATTGGTAGGCTAATTTTATTTTTAGGAAACATTTCATATCTACTTTTATGCACGTTTGGTTTCATTGGAATATCTATGGAGAAACCATTTTAAAATCATTTATATATTCATGATTTGGATGTTAGGGTAAAGCATATGAAAGAGCTGGGTTAATTTAGCATCCCATTCCAATATATCTATTGAAAAGAAACAATCTTTAGTGTATTAAATAGAGGCTTATGGATAGATGAATAAATCTAGTATTTGATGAGGAGAATAAATTTGAATCCCTTTCCTTGAACATACTGTCTGCCACTCCTTTCTGAATGGAAGATAGCTTTCTCATTTATTGGGAAGCTAATTTAAAAATTTTCAGAAAGTCTGTATGTTCCTGGAGAAACTAACTCCTGAGCACCATAATGATGAAGGTAATCTCACCTCAGAAAACTCAAACCCTGGATTTTTCATTTCAAGCTGTTCACAGGTGCAGCAGAGATTACGAGCTGTTGATGCACAGAAAATGCTTCATCTTACCCAACTAATAAGTTACTACCCACTGTGGGTTATGCAGTGTACATTAGAATATATATTTTGGCTACTCAGACTTACTTTTCTTTCAACTATAATTTTACCTGTGTTCCAAAGGGCTCAGCTTTCAATTAAGTGATGTCCTGTTAACATCTTTATGTGCACTGTTTTTTGTTGTTGCTGTTGTTTTGTTTTTTGGGTTTTTTTGTCTGCTTATTTGTTCATTCCCCCCCCCTTTTAATAGACAGAGAGAGTATTTATCATTTTGAGTCTCCAGAGATTTTTTTTTGTACGTATAGTATTTCATACATGGAATAGACTTTCTTATCTTTATAGAGGTAAGTGAATTGCCGCAATCACAAAGTAATTAGTGACTCAGTTTGAACTAGTCACTATTTTCTAACTTATGTGATAAGCACACAGTTCTACTTTTGCTTATATTTTTCAAACTGCTCTCCCCTTCATCATCAATTCTACTGTCACATATCAGACTATAATCTTCTCCTATAAAGCCTTAATCAATTTCATCTCAAGAGGTCTTCCCTGCTCCATCTGTGCTATTTTATACCTATTAAATATATTGGTATATAATCCCTTTCCTCCTTCTTATTCCCCAAATTATAATCTTAGATTAGGCAAAAGCTTTTATTAAATGAGACCAAAACCAGAAACAATATATGAAAGTTGATATGTCTAGATACATATTTTTAAATACTCTAAACCTCTCTCATAACAAAAGCAAAAGATGAATGACATACGGGAAAAAACTAGATGCAGTGCATGCAGTATGTGCTGATATCCTTAATTTACAATGAAATCAATGAAAGAAAGAAAGAAGAGGTGGTAGGAAAACATGAGAAAGATTTGTCAACTAGATATTAAAGTAATGGGGATGTGAATAACAATACCTGTGTTCTTTCCTTATCATGTAATCTTATCTGCTTGGGTTCAGTTAATCTTTATAAAACCCTATGATGTGTGTGCTGTTATTCCAGTTTACATCTGAGGAAACCGAGACTCAGAAAGGCTAAGTGATTTGTCCAAAGTCATCATGTTCCAGTGAGTTCATGTGCCTGGGACTACATGATTGTTCAGGACAGGCCAGGGTTCTGAGATATCTGCAGGTTATGAGTGGTCAGAAAGTGTGAGATATTGTAGAGATGTTGGTAATATATATATAATTTTAATGACACCAATTTTTGAAGTTCATTGTCCCAGAATGCTTCATTGAAGAGAGGGTGCAATTGCATGGAGGAAAAACATCAACTTACAGAACCTTCCAGGTCTGTCTTTCCCTGGCCTCTTGTTTTCAAAGAGAAAGACATAAAACTTTGCCCCTCTTTATAAGCAGAAGCAACAGAAAGACTGGTGATAGGTAGGTACGTAGGTAGATAGATAGAGAGACAGATTCTTAAAATATAAAACACATATTTGATGGGATAACTCTGCTGGCTGAGGTACTGCTGAATTGTTTTAGTGTATCTCTTCTAATACCAAAATGTCTGTTCAAATTTTGAAAATCTAATCCCTATTTTGTGGGAATTTCTAGCAGTCAGAAATTTAATGATATATTGAGGTCTGCAATTATTTAATCATTAAATATTGTGTGTTTTCTCAAAATGATTTAGTATAGTGTTACCAGATGACATTAATAAATAAATAAATGAACAAGTACATTAAAATTTGTCAAGAAGATTATTCAGCCGTTAATATCTGCTCTGGTATTATACTCAGTCTTAATATTTTCTTAATTTTAGGTGATAAAAACTTGATTTATAATATTTTTAAATATTATTTTGAAGTTGACTTCCATATAGGTTACTCATCCATATAACCAAATGATTTGACCTTATTTACTATGAAATTTCACTTCCTTTCATACAGACAAAAAAAGCAAAATTGTAACACCTACTTTGGCTTAGAACTTGGCAACAAATATCAGTTCCACCATCTAATTTCAGGGATTTCAGTGTCTACCACCTATATTCCGAATGCTCTCATAAAATTGGTTGGTAGTATATGAAAAGAAAACAAATAAGTGAGAAAAAAAGTAAGACAAGAGCTCTGAAGACAAATGGAAACATTTATTTTAACAGTAATTATTTTGATTAACCAAAATAAACAATAAAAAATGTATTTGACCTTGCTGGATGGAGAGATGTAATTCTCTCAGTGACATCCCTTATTTAATAATTTATTTTGCCATTTTGCAAATAAACATTCTTCATCTTAAAAGAACTTCTAAAAGAATGTAGAAGATCTTTTGTATGTATTTGATACTACTTTAACAAAAAACAATGTTGAAAAAGTTTGAAGACATATATCCTCTTTCAATATTACCTTATAAAATTGTTTCTAATCAATCCTAATTTTGCTTTATATAATAAAGCTTAAAAAACTTTTGAAACTCTTTCTAAAATTAACTATCTTTAGACAAGGTTTATAATTATGAATCTTCAAAATAAAATTCTCAAGTATTAACATATCATATCTACTAGAGACCTGTAATTTATTCTGAAATTCTAATAATCCAGAAGGAATAGAAAAATCACAATGGACTTATTTTACCTACATCAAATATTTTAAAATTTAAACACATAATGAAGTAGCAATCTCATTTTATCAAATAAGAAGTATATTCAATTTCATTACAGATGGACCAGCCACTTAGTATTACCACTGGGTCAGGCATGCCGAGGAAGTTTAATTTTCTCTTTGTGTTCTGGGGGACTCCTTCCCCACCTCCTTGCACATCTGGAGTATTATAATCTTGTAAATGCAAAATTACATTATATTCCCTCTTCTGTAACTTTTTCTCAATCAAAACAAATACAATAGAAAAGAGAGTTATAAATATTTCCCATGGCAACATCCCTCCAACAGCTTATCAGCTCACTATGGTGTCATACTGTCCAATAATCTCAATGTAAAATATCTTTACAAATGGGTCCTGTAGATTCTTTACACCATGAAAATCATTAGCAAGGATAATTAACTGAGATTGTGGTGATGAATAGAGCTGCATTTCTGATCAGTGTAATGAAGAACAGAAGCCACTAATTACAGATACAGAGCCTTGAAGCTACTGAGAAATGTAATTTAACATTGCTGCCCAGATTCCACACAGCCTAATATAAGTGCACAATTAAAACAGTAAGGTCTTCCCACAGATAATGTTTTTGGGATCATTCCAGGTGTAAGAAAATGTGCCCATCTGCACAAAGTGGCTTGTGATCTAGTAAATACAATGCCTTAAAAATTAAAAATTAAATCTGCCTAAACATTTTGTTAAGTACACCCATCACAACTCTGACCTTCTATCAGATACTGTACACTGGTAATTTCTTTGAATTTTCAAAAGTTTATAAAGACTTCAGTCTTTATATGCAATCCAGAAACAGTGTAAGTATAACAAAACTATGCATCCATAGAACCCTTAGAATGGTCTGTTCCTTAGATACAAGAAAGGCATTTGTTTTACTGCAGATAAAGTAGCAAGTTGTAGACCAGTGTTTCCCAAAATTACATGAGACTCTTGTTAAAATTCAGATTACTGGAAAGTACCCTAGGCAACCAGAATATATTCTCAAAGGAGAGGAGGGGCTGGGATAGTGATTCAGTGAGAGCTCCAGATGATTCTTACCAGCAGACAACTTTGCTGCAGTAGAAAGAAACTCAGTTTGGACTTTAATACTGGTTCACTGAAGGGGGTGCCTGGGTGGCTCAGTTGGTTAAGCCTCTGACTCTTGATTTCAGCTCAGGTCATGAGATCAAGCACCATGTCAGGCTCCATGCTCAGCACAGAGTCTGCTTTTTTTTTTTTTTTATGTTATGCTAATCACCATACATTACATCCTTAGTTTTTGATGCAGTGTTCCATGATTCATTGCTTGCATATAACACCCAGTGCTCCATGTAGTACGTGCCCTCCTTAATACCCATCACCAGGCCAACCCATCCCCCATCCCCCTCCCCTCTAGAACCCTCTGTTTCTCAGAGTCCATAGTTTCTTATGGTTCGTCTCCCCCTCCGACTTTCCCCCCTTCATTCTTCCCTTCCTGCTATCTTCTTCTTCTTCTTCTTTTTAACATATAACGTATTATTTGTTTCAGAGGTACAGGTCTGTGATTCAACAGTCTTGCACAATTCACAGCGCTCACCATGGCACATACCAGAGTCTGCTTGAAATTCTCCTCTCCCTCTACTCGTCCCTCTCCTCCCAGACTTGCGTGCGCACGCTCTCTCTCTCTCTCTCAAATAAATAAAATCTTAAAAAAAATACCAGTTCACTGAATCCTAAATCTGTCATTTAATAATTGTGTACCCTACTGAGAGCTATTTCTTCTCTCTGAGTTTCAGATTTTTTACTTGTAAATATGGAAATATATCACTTCATTGGTTCTGAATGAAATTCAATTTATTAATTCAGGGCTTTAGGTCTCAAGTCAAAACATAAATGTCAATGTCTTTTTTTTTTTTTTTTTTAATTAATCCTATTGGCCCTCTTCCACCCTGGAAAGGAATCCACAATTCTCAGATATAGAAAAGCTGTTTCTTCACAAGTATCATGAATCTTTTTTGAAGACGGAAGACAACAGAGAAAAATGACAGGGCAATCAAGGCATATCCTGAATGTTTGAAGCAACACAGGAACAGGACTGGAAAACAGAGTATCCCATTTCAGTTGGTTAACAGTAATGGTATTCCTTATCCAGAGCCATTGATATCCCCCTCCAATCATTCCCTGTCATATAAATCCTTAAAAAAAATCAAATTGCAAATTTTATAATTATTCTGCCTTCCTCCTAGACCCAAGGATTACTGCATGTCTATTTTTTTTAATGAAAAAGTATTCTCCTCCCAAAAAAATGAAAAATAAAAATAAATAAAAATAAAAAGATGAGAAACAATAATACAGTAGCCCTTCCTCATCCATGGTTTTGTTTTCTGCAGTTTCATTTACTCAAGGTCAACCGTGGTCAGAAGTAGATGATCCTCCTACTGACATATCATCAAAAGGCAACAGTAGGCTAACGCCTACTTCATTCACCTCGCTTTATCTCACCAAGTAGGCATTTTATCATCTCACGTCATCACAAGAAGGGTAAGAATAGTACAGTAAGATATTTTGAGAGAAACAGGGATGACATTCACACAACTTTTATTAAAGTATATTGTTATAATTGCTTTATTTTATTATTAGTTATTGTTGGTAATCTTTTACTGTTCCTAATTTATAAAATTAGACTTCAGGCTTGTATGTATGTATGGGGAAAAAACATAGTATATATAGGATTTGGTACTATCTGCAGTTGATTCAGGCATCCCCTGGGCCGTGTTGGAATGTATCTCCCATGAATAAGAGGGGACCACTGTAAAAGGTTAAGGGCTGTAAATATTAACAGCAAACCTAGGTACCCAAGGTAAAATAACTGAATTGGACATAAAGCAAAGCTGTGAGCTTTTCTTTTAAGACAACTGTAAATAGAAAGTTTCAGGTTCTATCATTCTCACAATAATAAAAATAAATAAGAGCATTTTCTGCTTTGAGCTTCAGTTCTTTTTTAAAAGTACCATTTTATATATGTCTATCTTACTATTCACCCATGGATGATTTCTATGTCTATTAAAACAGGGAACACTACAGAGGTCTGACAATATTTCACTGCTCTTCAAAGGCTACGAAAAGTATTTTTAAAAGTCCATATATGATAAAAAATTCAAATATGATAACTTAGCCCTGGCATATAGTAAATATTCAATAAATGTCAGCATCTTTCTCAATGCCTTAATTTCTTCACTCACTCTCATTTTATTTGTACAACTAATCACACTACTGTTTGGAGATTTCTATGAGGCTTTTCCTTGTACATTAAAAAATGTGTTGAAGTAACATTTGATAGAAATTTTCTATGTTAACATCAATGGCATACTGTTTATGCCCCTAGACACAGGGATGCAACACCTCTCAGAGACTCACTTATTACCATTTCCAACTAGTTTATTTGTTGTAATTAAATTTTTGGCACTTAGCATTTTGAAACCTCAAGTTTAAAGAATACAACAAGAAATTTAGAGGTACTTGTAGGAACACTGAAAAGCTTAGCTTGAGAAGAATATGAAACCAGTAAGATAAAGATACCCCTTAAGGAGGAAGGAGATAAAGAAGACATAAAGCTAAAGAAGAGATTAGAGTTAAGGCTTCAATACGTACATTGAATCATTATGTGTATATCTGAAGCTAATATAATACTATTATATCAATTAAATCTCAATTAAAAATAATGGACAAAGAAATTAAAAGTAGTTCAATTATCACTACCAAGCCCTCCCCTTCACCGTCTTTAATAGGAAAAAAATGTTTAACTTGTTATTATTTCAGTCATTAATTGTAGAGAGGCATTTGAGTTTCAGTTATATATAAAAAGCCAAAACATCTTTTTTATTTAAAGATTTTATTTATTTATTTGAGAGAGAGAGAATGAGAGAGAGCAAGCACATGAGAGGGGGGAGGGTCAGAGGGAGAAGCAGACTCCCTGCCGAGCAGGGAGCCCGATGCGGGACTCGATCCAGGGACTCCAGGATCATGACCTGAGCCGAAGGCGGTCGCCTAACCAACTGAGCCACCCAGGCGCCCCAAAAAGCCAAAACATCTTTTTGAACACCCTATCTCATCCAATAATTGCCTTATGTGTTTTATATTTAAAATGCCTACGATGTAAAAAGATAAAAATAGTTTAATAATAGAAGAAAAGAAATCATGAGAAAGGAAATAATAAATTTAAGATCAAGATTAGCAGATAGTAAGGCCTACACTGAAGTCTTGAGTAGGTGCAGAGATACCAAAACGCTGCCTCTAACCTTCCTGCTGGTGAAAGCAAGCGGGATAAAATTTAGAGATGCGGTATCTGTAAGATTAGGGAAGTGGGGAAGGAGCAGAGGCTGTGTTCAAAAGAGATATACCTTCTACTGATACTGAGGCCTGAGAAAAATGTCTCCTTTGGGATACTGTAAAGAGGAAGCTGTTCCATATATTGACTGATGTCCCCAATAAACTGACACAAAAGAAAAGCTAACAAGTTCCTTATGATTGTTTCTTTTAATGTCCATAACGTAAGTTGGTGGTAAAATGCCCCCAGTGCGATTCAGTAAAAGCAATTTTATCAAGGGCCAAAACACTGACATCCAAGTATATAGATCCCTGGTGGTCTCAAACCCAGATTTAGTCTATTGAGATCTAAGAGAAAATAACCTTTTTAGGTGTACAGAGAACATTCATCATGATAGGAAGAATGTCTTTATTTCACTCTTTCTAAAGTTACAGGATTAAAAATTCTTTAAAAAGGTAATTCCCCAATTAAGCTTCAATAGGCATAATGCCATACTTCTGTAAAGTATGTCAAACAGCATGATGGTTAATGATCAGTTCTCCAAAAAGGGAATCACCGTGGGAAATTTCTGTTTTGATTTTTTTCTTCCTGAGGCCTGAGCAGCAGTAGTAGCATTTTTATCTGTCTATATTCTCTATCAAGGTTCACTTTGAAGATTTCAAAGGCAATGTTTGGGAAGTGAAAGTAGCTCTCATTTTTATTCCTTTTCAAAAGTTCAGGTCAGCATGTAAAAGTGGCAACCCTTTTAATCCCAGGGAAAAATACTTTTAGACAAACTATGCAGGTATTCTTTTTTTTCTGGGAATAAATTAAAAGTAATGTGGAGGAATTTTATAGATAATGCATTGGCACAGTAGGGCACTAAAAACAGAACAGGTGGAAATCATCATAGTTCTCTACTAATATAGACTTTGTACATTTAAGACATGGCACATTTAATGGAAGGCTTGAGGGCAAAAATAAAATTAAATAATACACTCAAAGACAAAGAATCTGATTTTTTTCTTTTAATAACAGCTGGTTGACATATTGCCAGACACTATAATAGTGGATTTATTTAGGATACTGATATTTTACATGAAATATATTCTCATTATATGAACACACTTTAGTCCCAATCCTTTTCTTCCAGCATCAAGGGACTGCTGCTTTGAGGGGGGGGAAAAAAAAAAAGGAGAACATGAAGATCATACAGCACCTAGTAGATGTTTCCCTGGCAACAAAAATTTTCCATTCATCTTGCAGTTTCAGTGGTTTCATTCAACATCACCTCACTGAAAGCAGGGTGATGGAGAGGAGGAAAATTATTAAGTGTTACCCTTGAACTAGGGAGTAATGTACTTTAAAGGGCCCAGCAACCAGTTTTAGTTTACCTAATATATGCCCCTACATATCTTTTATTACTGTTTCTTCTTAAAAAATCTTGAGAGAGAATTCCTTACAGTAAGTTGTTCATCTAAAATTTTCAGATTTGCTTTTTATTACTAACAGAACCACTTTTCAGATAATTCTTAGTAAATTAATATGTAAAGTTTTACAAGCTTATGTATCTTATACACATAACTAATTCCACAGGATGGTATCAGTATTATATCATGTCACAACTGAAGACAACATTTAATCTAAACAAACTTTATGTTTTATATATAAAAGCCATTACTATAAAAATAATCTTATTGGGTTTCCATAGATATTATCTTAAATAATTTTTATACTTTATTAATGGATTTTCCTGAATGCTTTCTAACGCTATATACATTTTAAGTTAATATATAACCAAAATTAGATTAATTTGTCTAAATCCTAAGAGAATCTCATAATTACATTCAAATTTTAGATTTTATAACTAGCCTGAATTTCAGATTCTGAAATCCCAAAATCTTTGAAAAACAAAATATTCCCTAACTTACTTTATGGCAAAATCTGACTTGAATTAACTATGATACTGTATATGTATTCTCTATTAATCACATTTAGGCTGAATATTCATATAATTTACTGCCAAAATATGTGTTCATCCAGATTCTTCAAAGTATATATTACATATGCAATTTATGATCATTCTGAAATACAAAAAATTCTGACTTCTGTTCCCAAGGTTTAGTGGGCCTAGATAGACACATCACTATGACAGATAATGGATAATTTGAATATAAAATAAATGGAGTAATTATTTTATTTTATTTTTTTTAATTATTTTATTTTTTTTAAGATTTTATTTATTGAGAAAGAGAATGAGATAGAGAGAGCATGACGGGGGGAGGGTCAGAGAGAGAAGCAGACTCCTTGCCGAGCAGGGAGCCTGATGCGGGACTCGATCCTGGGACTCCAGGATCATGACCTGAGCCGAAGGCAGCTGCCCAACCAACTGAGCCACCCAGGCGCCCTGGAGTAATTATTTTAATTTCCTGAATAAAATAGTAACTTATGACTCCATATTGATATAAACAAATAAATAGGCAAAGAGAAAGCTCTCCTTACAATAGAAAGCTAGAATATATATATTTATATGATATTTATTTATATATATTTATTTACTTATATATATTTATATCTTATATGTAAATAATATAATATATAATTATAATTATAAAAATATATAAATATGTATATATTTAAATAACATAATATAAATAATATATAACAAAGCATATATATTAAGTATATATGTATAAATATATATATATAATTAGAAAATCATCAATGGTTGATAATACCTGTGGGTGAAAGTTTGATAAGCAATAAGATATTTACATAGTTTCAAAATATCTTTGTACTATTTTTTTAATAGATTACAGAATAAAATATAGTAACTCTAGACTGAAGAAACCTAGTAGATAACACCTTAACCACCAAACTTAGCCTCACCAATACTGAAGTAAAACCAGAATCATTTCTGTCTTGATCTCATTTACTGAGAACAACAACAAAAATCACTCCCAGAGCACTTCTGTTACAACTGTATAAAGTAAGTCTAATAATGAAAAATTATAAGATATATACATTAATGCATATTATATGAAATAACTGATTTTTGCTTTTCAAAAAAAAGTCAAAATCAAGAAAGACAAAGAAAAGCTGAGAAACTAACTGTGCCAGCAAATGTCATTCTAGATAATATAATTTTGATAAGGATGACCTGCAATGAAATTTACTCCAATCAAAAATAATTAGTCCTCAGTATTATCAAGTGTGTGAAAATAGTGCTAAATTTTAATGCAAATAAAATGAACATTCAACTCTATCTAAATAAAAGCAATAAGGGGAATTATTTAATGAGAAAAGTTAAATTTCTTTTAACTTTAAATTATTTAATGAGAAAAGTCACTATTTTTTGGCCATTAACAGCTGGGAATGGTGGAAGGAAAAGAAGCAAATAAACAAATGTAATGGAAGAAAATAAGAAGTAGTAAAAGAAAAGGAAATAAATTCATCTAGAAATGATCAGTCCTAGATATCCAGGAAACAACTGAGTTATCGTATTATGGTATAAAACATAGTAAGTCTTAAGTCAATAGAAAAAAAAGTTTGAAATAGTTATATTTAAGAAGATTTAAATGACTCATTAGGAATCAAAATGTTTGAAAGTGTTGAAAAATAAAGCAACTTTAAGTAAAAAAAAAAAATGCACATATTATGAGAAACAGGCCCTTGGATTTAAAGAGCCAACATTTGGGTCTCAAACACATTTTTCTTTCTTTCTTGTTTTTATTAACTTTATTTTCCCCCATTTTTAAAAATTAAATTTAATTAACATACAGTATATTATTAGTTTCAGAGGTAGAATTTAGTGATTCATCAGTTTCATATAACACCCAGAGCTCATTATATCAAGTACCCTCCTTAATGCCCATCACCCAGTTACCCCATCCTCTCCACCACCTCCCCTCCAGGAATCCTCAGTTTGTTTCCTATAGGTAAGAGTCTCTGATGGTTTCTCTCTCTATTTTATCTTATTTTTCCTTCCTTATGTTCATCTGTTTTCTTAAATTTCACATATGAGTGAAATCATATGATATTTGTCTTTCTCTGACTGACTTATTTCACTTAGCATAATACCCTCTAGTTCTATCCATGTCATTGAAAATGGCAAGATTTCATTCTTTTTGATTGCTGAGTAATATTCCTGTGTGTGTGTGTGTACCACATTTTCTTTTTTGATAAGATACTTCTGTTGTGAAGGATTTTATAATGTGACTTTCATGTTAGCTTTTTTTTTTTTTTTAAGAAAATTAAAGGGAGAGTCAGGAGGGTTTTCATTCTGCAATGAAATGGGGAAAAAAAAAATGAGCCTTTAGCTATTACTTCTTCCTCTGTATTTCTTGTTATTAAATGATATGACCATCCATCAAGCCAAAACTTGAGATTAACTCTGTCCCCCAGAATCTCATTAAATCAGTCACTTAGACATGATTAGTCCTCTTTTCATTTATTGCTACATACTTTCTATTATCTTCAACCTAACTAAGACATCCTTAGTTCAAAATTTTATAATTTATCTAGTAGATTAATTCCTTACTTTCTAAATTAATTTTCTGGACCCTAACCCTACTTGATTCTTATTAACATATTATCTAGAGGCATGACAGTCTTGTTTTCCCTTAAAAAAAAAAAGTGTACTGATGCCTTTCTATTGAAGAAATCTCTTTAGTGGCTTTTCACTGCTTTTGGGATAAGGTTCAAACTGACTATCGTGGCCTATAGTTTCGAAAAAAAATTCAATGTTTAAAAAAAGTAAAATTCAGATGCTTGAAATTTCAGTTACCCTATAAGACTTACATTCATACAGGACCACTGAATAGAGATGATACATACTATATTACTACTGCTACTACAGTATAATAGTATTATTATTATAGTTATCCATCTTGGTTTCAGCAGAGGTGACTTTTTTTTTAAAGTAACTGTATTCTAGATATTAAAAAGTCACTAGAAAAAAACAGTCACTAGATGGGAAGATGTGGTGCTGGTAATGTTCTATCTTTTGATCTGAGTGTTGGTTATAAAAGTAAGTTCATTTGAGAAAAGTCACCGAATATAAAATTGTGGTTGTTGCAATTTTTGGTATGTGCATTATAACAGTAAACATTTTTAAATTTGAGGATTTAGAAAGAAGATACATAGTATAAAAAAGAGAAAGGAAAGAAGGAGAAATATGAAGTAATATGTGCTCATTTTAATAAATAATGCCATAGAAGATCAAAATTTTCCTTGTAAGATTATTAAGATGAATTATCTGAACAATGATTTTCATGAGGTTCCTTTATTAGCCCTCAAATTACATGTATTTCTAATCAAGAGCAAAAACATTCCAAAAATTCTATTCTACATCTGTATAGCTGACCTTATTTTTCTAATATACATATATTTTTTCAAACCATGCCCTTCAATATAGAAACAGATACGTCCATATTTATTTAGGTCTTTCCTCAGCCTTACTACTAACCCTGTGTCTTATTGTTAGCTCAGTGAGCTGGCACTTGCTTTACACCTCAGGATGTTTACTCTGACTAATTTAGCTACTGATCTTCTAATGTCTAGTGTTTGGCAATAAAGTCCCAGTTGGAATTTCTAACCAACAGCAGTTTGCATTTAGTTTCTGAATCTCTGTTTTACAATCTTCCCTTCTGATTTCATGAAGACAATTGCTCCTAGGGATACCTGAACCTGAAATGAACTGAAAATATTTTACAGCTTTTCAACTTGCCAGCAGTAGAAGAAAAATTCATACCAATCTCAGCACTCTGAACAGCTGTTGCTATAAGGTGATGTTGCTAAAAATCCCACAATAGAACAAGGCAAATACCATCCCTGCGAGGGTTCTACTATGTTTTGGAGATCTCCAGCTGGAAACTTAATTGTAATTTAAACAGAGCAAACAGAAACAGCTTTCCTGCATCTATTCACCATACTTTTATTGAATCAGATAATATAATCAATAAGTCACAATACACTCTAATGTGGTACTATGTAATATTCTAGGAGCAGAGAAATTTGATCTCTGCTGCCTATTATTTCCATCTTCCTGCACTGCATTCCTCTAGGATTTAGATAATATATTTCCTCATTCTAACCAAGTCTTTAAACACGTGAAATCTATTTCTTCTTTTTTGTGTTAGTGCTCATCAGCCAAAGACCATCAGGAAAACACCAGGGTTTATTCTTGTTCACAGCGAGAAAGGCATGGAGAAATGTGCAGTGTCTTGGTAAGAAGGCGTATTAGAGTTCCCAAGAGAAACAGAACCAAAAGGACGAAAGAGACAGACAGAACGGTGGATTATAGAGACATGCCCAGAAATAATGTTTTACCAACTATCTGGTATCCCTTAGCCCAAACAAGTTGACACATAAAATTAACTATCACAGAGGGTATTAAAAAAAGCCTATTATATAATTTAGGTTTTGGTTGAGTTACTCGGTGAAGAGGTTTAAGGAAACAGGACTTCGGCCTGGTTTGTCTACTATCAGGAGGTGGGGGCAATTCTATGATTATCTCAAAAAATCTTATCAATGGAATGGATACTAAAGTAAGGCTCAATGTTATAATTAATTGAGAAACAGTAGTTGCAGGTGCCTGGGTGGCTCAGTCGGTTAAGCATCTGCCTTCCGCTCAGGTCATGATCCCGGGGTCCTGCGACTGAGTCCCACATTGGGCTCCCTGCTCTATGGGGAACTTGCTTCTCCCTCTGCCTCTGCCTTTCTGCCTCTCTCTCTCTCTCATGAATAAATAAGTAAAATCCTAAAAAAAAAGACAGCAGTTGCTCATATTAACTGGGGAAGGGTTACACTTGGAATGTTGGTATGTTGCTACTTGGACAATGCTTTGTCTATGCTCACACATGATTACAGAGTGGTCTCATTTTTGTCTTTATCCATCATGGTTACAGAGTGGTCTTATCTAATTTTAAGGTTCTGTGAAAAATTTTATGTTCAAAAGGAGACGCAAAGACCTGTGAGTGCTAGGTAAGCTTCTAGCACCACCAAGGCCTGGTTGAAAGTACCAAGTCAGGTCCAATATGCCTAGGGTTTGCTGTTTCTCACTTGTTTCTATTAAAGAATGTTAACAGAATGTTACATAGTAAAGTATAAAGTGTAAAAAAAAAAAATCACACAAAATTTTGGGAATTTCTCATAGAGGTTTTTATTCACGGATTTATTTATGTTTGTACTTAGTTTTGGAAGTGAAGGCAAAATTTTTTCAATTTCTTTTTAATCATATTATCTAGAGCATGCATGGTGGTTATACAGGGATACAATTTCTTTTAAGGCCTTCTACAATTATATTTTAGTTAAGAAATGTATATTTCACTAGTGCAAATTTGAGAAACCTTATTTCTGGCCTGAGCTCTTCTTATGATAAATACATCTTTACCTGTTTTTATGTGGCCTGGCCAAGTAAAGCACCAGAGGCCCTTGGCAGAACCCTTATTCTCGTCAGGCTGTGCTCTGTCTGAATGAGGAGAGTCATACCTCAGTCACCCCTCCAAAGCAAGCTCATCTGGCAGCATATTTTCCACTACCACATCTTAATTCATGAACCGGGTATGCAATAATCTATATCCGGATCCTCTCAATGGCTCACTCAAAGCAATGGCTCCTCCATTCACATTGGTTTTACTTGGGTCGCGATCTTCTCAACTGTCAAGTGCTAGAGGGCAAAAGCTTCATTCACCTCTACCATACCCATCTCCTTAAGGTCCAGTCTTGTTTTATTTACTGCTTCATTGATAGTAGGAACAAGCCCAGTATCTATGATCGAGGGATCACATCCAGACACAAAATAGCCCATTATTCTTGCCAGTGGTGTGACGTTACGTTTCTTTGCCAGCGACTTCGCTAGCTTTGAAAGTGCCAGATATTCCCAGTGCACTACCTGAAGGACGGTCCCTTCTTTTGTGAATACTGGAGGAAGTTTATTTAACTGCTCCAGGCTTGTTCGGAGCCCAGCAGGCTCATCTACTTGCACTGCCTGTATTCCTTTCTCTGTCTTCACTTCAGTTGGTAACTTCTCATTATTTTTTTTTATTTTTTTTTAAAGATTTTATTTATTTATTTGAGAGAGAGAATGAGAGAGAGAGAGCACATGAGAGGGGGGAGGGTCAGAGGGAGAAGCAGACCCCCTGCTGAGCAAGGAGCCCGATACGGGACTCGATCCTGGGATTCCAGGATCATGACCTGAGCCGAAGGCAGTTGCTTAACCAACTGAGCCACCCAGGCGCCCGGTAACTTCTCATTATTAATGTAACCAGCATCGAGCGAAATAAGTCAAATGGAGAAAGACATGTATCATATGACCTCACTGATATGAGGAATTCTTAATCTCAGGAAACAAACTGAGGGTTGCTGGAGTGGGGGGTGGGGTGGGAGGGATGGGGTGACTGGGTGATAGACACTGGGGAGGGTATGTGCTCTGGTAAGCGCTGTGAATTGTGCAAGACTGTTGAGTCCCAGATCTGTACCTCTGAAACAAATGATGCAATATATGTTAAGAGAAAAAAAAAAAAAAAGAAAAAGGTAGCAGGAGGGGAAGAATGAAGGGGGGGAACTGGAGGGGTAGATGAACCATGAGAGACGATGGACTCTGAAAAACAAACTGAGGGTTCTAGAGGGGAGGGGGGTGGGAGGATGGGTTAGCCTGGTGGTGGGTATTGAGGAGGGCACGTTCTGCATGGAGCACTGGGTGTTATGCACAAACAATGAATCATGGAACACTATATCTAAAACTAATGATGTAATGTATGGGGATTAACATAACAATAAAAAAATTTAAAAAATAAAATAAAATAAAAATAAAAATAAAAATAAAGGGGCGCCTGGGTGGCTTAGTTGGTTAAGCGATTGCCTTCGGCTCAGGTCATGATCCTGGAGTCCCGGGATCGAGTCCCACATCGGGCTCCCTGCTCGGCAGGGAGTCTGCTTCTCCCTCTGACCCTCCCCCTTCTCATGTACTCACTCTCTCTCATTCTCTCTCTCTCAAATAAAAATAAATAAATAAATCTTTAAAAAAAAATAAAAATAAAGTAACCAGCATCATTAGCAGCTTTCCGACTCTGCTGTGATTACAGGGCATATCTGTTATATTCTTTTCTGCTACTTTTATGTTCTGCAGCAAAATTCTCTGCAGTAATTCCCATGGGAAATTGGACATCTTGATCTGTTAATGTTGCTCACAAAGACACTTCCAGCTTGAGAGCATCTCCAAACTTGGTTCTAAAATGCACGTTTCTGACACAGTAGAGAACCCGGCTCATATTTTTGGCTCCTCCATACAATACAGCTTCAGCATCTTAAATACAAACTTCCTGACACTGATTCACAATGGACAGGAAAGCAGAGCCACAGAGCCTATTAATGGTGAGAGCTGAGGTTTCTTTTGAGATACCCATGCTCAAACCAACATGCCTTGCTGAGTATATGGTATCGGAAGAACCATTTGCTAGTTTATTATAAAGCATACAACTCAAGTGCAGACAAATGGAAGACACACATATAGCAAGGTATGGAGAGGTGGGGAGCTGGGTTCTGTGCCCTTCCTGGCATACCACACTCTAGGAGCTTTCATCTGTTCACCAACTTCAAAGCTTGGATTCATTTATTTCTCATTCGTAACAGGAAGATTTATAAAAGAATGGAATTAATCTTTAGTAGAAGAATTCTCCAAATTCTGGGGAGGATAGTATCCTTTGAGTCAATGGGCTTCAGTAAGGTTCAGCAATAAGGTTTATTATATGTGACTTTAGGATAGACAATGGATTTTTAGATATGACACCAAAAGTTGTAGGTAGTTTTAACATGCCTCCAAAATCTCGGCAAACGTAAGTTCAGTCTCTCCTGTCCTGTTATTTTTTTGCACTTGGAATTTTCTTTATATACAGTTTCTGATTAAGAAAAATTCTGATTTAGAGGAATTAAAGACTCATGTTTAAAATACTGAGATAAAAATATAATTTTCAGTGCCATTACCATGTTATACTTAAAAAGAGCTGTTTTATGCCAAATTCATAATACTTCTATAATAGGAACCATCTTATCTTACTTGATTGAGATAATTATTTGGTCAGTTAATTGAAGTAGTTTAAAGCAGGAAGCATAAACAAATGTACGCATACCTTAAAAATTTTATTTCAAGTTAAAACATATGCAACCACCGTATGATGGAAGGAAATTCTTTCCTGTAGTTTGCTGATTTGTGTTCCAACTTTACAGAAAAAGACCTCCTAAGACCTCATCTGCAATATCTAGCAGTGGTTTCATCGGGAGAAGGAAGAGGTCCAACAGGTGTGGAGCAGAAGAGAGGTGCTTAGTAGTCATGGTTCTTCCATCAGTACATTTTCAAAAGGAAATTGAAACCTTCAGTTAATCACAAAGATTCTTTATGTGAAGACATACTAAGAGAGCTTCTGTGTGTTCTGTAAATGAAGATACAGTCTGCTTAATTAATAAGGATTTTATTTACTATCTGCAAGAGGTGGTAATTATTTGTAAGTATCTCTAAAGCTTATGCCATAAATCTTAATGCCTATTCATCAGATAGCAGGTTTTGTAGTAGTTGTTGCTGTTTTTCCTCTATACATCCTTTCCTTATGACACTATTGCACAGTAGTTTGGAAGATTAAGACTAGAAAACAGAATTCTCAATAGCAGCTGGCTGTGCAGTTGGCTAAATATTTAGTTGGCTAAAATGTATTGATATATACTTGTATATAAAACTTACAGACAATAAGGTTTACCTATTATATATGTGTGTGTGTGTGTGTGTGTATTTCCCCACAAACACCAATGATACACTGACATTCATCCTACTTGTTAGCTATGCTGTCACTCAAAACGGGTATGACTGCTCTCTAATGACATCTGGCAGCAGTAAACCAAGATTAGAGGATGGAGTGATCGGTTAGGCCTCCAAGCGGATCTGTGCTGCTTTCAATTCCAACCAATCAGTGACACCTGCATGTGGTAATCATTCTCCTTGGTTACAAGTGCTGGCAGAAGGGAGAGAACTGCTTTTCAAGCTAGAGCAAAACGAGCTAAATATAAATGTGAAAATCCTCTTCATAGTAAAATTTTAATCCCATTTTTAAAGGAAGAAATAACAGAGCAGTTTTATTCATATTTTCAATTATTTTGTAGTAAGGTAGATGAAACTTAAGCACACCCATGAAGGATATTCATGGTGGGGAGGTTGTCTTCCAGGGTCCATGATAAGAATTCAAACTCCTGTCCAGCATCCAGGTGGGGCTTCAAACTGCTGGGCTGGTGCCCACGACACCAGTATCCTTTTTAGTTACTTGTTAGAGATGTGTGAACCTTTCATCTTGTGAAACTTGCCAACCTCAGGAATATTTTATGAGTTACCAGCTTTGCGACTTTTGCAGAATACATTCAAACATCACTTTTAGAGGCAGCAGGACTACAAATGTTTCTCCAAAGATGAAAAAAAGGGTCTGGAAAAAGGAAACCCTGGAAAGATAACCAGTAGCATGTTCACATTGTTTCCCGGGGAACTCTCCTGTATTCTCTAACTTGAAATCAGGCCCTGACACAGGGGTCAGCAGACCTTTGGCCTCAAGTGATCATTCTCAATCAAATCGCTCTCCAGAAAAGCAGAACCATTACAGGTAATACGCTTCTTCCATTTTTTTAATCAGTCATTTATCTGCCATTCTTGGGGAAAATAAGATACTATTTTATAATTTAGTATTTTTATTTCCCCTCTTTTCCAACAAATTTAATCTTTTAACAAATTTAATCTTATTTAATCTTTTAACAAATTTTCATCTCAATATTTAATAGATGATGAAATATGCCAGTTTTTTTTAAATAAACTTCCAAAGATCCTGTAAAAAAACACACTATTCTTTTTTCAAATGTCCACAGAAATACATCGTTATTTTTAGCCAAAAATAATGCCTGTGGAACCCTAGAAGGCATTATGGACAGCTGGATGTTAGATCTAATGAATAGGACAAGCCTGGCTTTAGATCTTGAATTAAACTGCTCTGAAAATTTGACCTGTATAACTAGTTCAGTGAGAAAGATTAAAATTGATTTTGGGAACAGATTTTTGGGAGCAGACCTACATAATTGGCCTTGCTTATGAAGAAAAAAACTAATTATAGAACATCTAGTACATTTCAGGGTCTCAGTGTCATGGATATTTTTATTGGCTACCTTGTATCCATTCTCCCTCCAGATATTATTTTAAGCAGTTTATGAAGTCTCTATGGGAATTTTCCCCTGGATTGTTCCTGAGCAGGGGACCCAAGCCAAACAGCATATTAAATGGTGAATATCCGAAACCTGTCTAACCAGAATAAATTTCAGAAATTTGGAGGATTTATATGAGAAATTACCAAACAGCATATTAAATGATGAATATCCGAAACCTATCTAACCAGAATAAATCTCAGAAATTTGGAGGATTTATATGAGAAATTACTTTTGCTCTTAAACTAAGAATTTAGGAGCTGTAGCCATCTTGCTACCAGAAAATCTGAGGGTAACTGTTCCAATTTACTAGAAATGAAGTTGAGATAAGGTCAGAGAGAAACCAAGATCTGGAATATTGTTTAAGCCACTGCATCAAGCCTGATCATAAGTCACTCCCTGTATTCACAGACTTTTCAACCAATCAAGCACCATCATAGAAGGCCACAGAACAGATGACTGCACCATACTGGTAAACCGAGTGGCCAGCAGAGGCAACAGCATCTAACACTTCCCACTCCCCACACAACAGAAAGGTTAGCTTTCCCAACTTGCCTCTGTTAGAGCACGCAACGTTTTATGGGCATGTTGTTCTTGAAAGGGAGATATTGGTTGTTTTGTCTAAAAGGCAGAAAAAGAGAAATGAGTTATTGCTGCTCATCTTTTAGATATCATAACCAGTTAAAGTGAGAACAATATTCACTGCAATATGTCTCAAGCACTTCTAGATAAGAAGATGACTTAAACTAGATGAAACCACTGAAAATATAAATTAGAGGTTCATCCAACCTACCCAACTTACTGTAAAGTAACTATTAACAAATAAGTCCCTTAAAAATGATAAATCTGTGGGGCACCTGGGTGGCTCAATTGTTAAGTGTCTGCCTTCGGCTCAGGTCATGGTCCCAGGATCCTGGGATCGAGCCTCGCATCGGGCTCCCTGCTCTGCAGGAAGCCTGCTTCTCCCTCTCCCACTCCCCCTGCTTGTGTTCCCTCTCTTGCTGTCTCTCTCTGTCAAATCAATAAATAAAACCTTTTAAAAAATGATAAATCCGGTGATAAATCCAGGAAAAGCCTAACCAGACAGGATGCCAGGCTAATAAGCATAAACTATGACTGTCCTGGAAAACCCGTAAGAGAGGAATTTTTCTAGCTATGAGGAATTATAAAACTGAAGGATGGGCGCCTGGGTGGCTCAGTTGGTTAAGCGACTGCCTTCGGCTCAGGTCATGATCCTGGAGTCCCTGGATCGAGTCCCGCATCGGGCTCCCTGCTCGGCAGGGAGTCTGCTTCTCCCTCTCCCACTCCCCGTTTGTGTTCCCTCTCTCGCTGTGTCTTTCTCTGTCACATAAATAAATAAAATCTTTAAAAAAAAAATAAATAAATAAAAAAAAAAAAAAAAACAAAAAAAAAACTGAAGGATGGGTGAGGTAGGTATAATGCCTAATTGTAATCACAATGCCGTTAGCTAATATGTAACAAAAATATGACTTTATTAATTCACTCAATAAACATTCTTCTGTGGAATATTATGCACCACTAAGATACATCTTAATATTAAAGAGATGACCAGAATAAAATTTCTCACCCTAAAATAACACACATTCATCAATGGAGAAAGACATGTTCACAGATGTTTACAACACAAACATTACAAAGTAAGGTACAGGCAAGATATAACAAGCACGCAGTATACTGACTACCTTGTTCTCTTTGGGGAGGTGGGAGAGGGAGTAATAAAAAAGCTTCAAAAAAGAGTACAATTTTGAGCTGCATAACAATGGAATAATAGATATTTGGCAGGCAACTAAGTAAAAGAAGTCTAGGCTTGAGTAAGGGAATAGAAGATGGGGAAGTATGAGGTCTAAAAGGAAATCGTGTATTTACCGGAAAGTACCAACATGCACTTGTCATAGGTGAGGCTGTGAAGTTTTCTTGAGCATAACTAGTTTAGTTAAAATAATCACACAGCTAATATTTATAAACCACCCCACAGTTCATCAAAGAATTTCACATATGCCACTTTATATATAACTACACTACTCTTGTAAAGATACCATATAATGGCTTAGTAACTTTAGGTTGATTTTCTTATGAAAACATTAAAACATTAAATCCTTCTAATAATCCTCCTATTCTTTTCACCAAGATAAAATGACTAAGAATGATGCTGAAAGAAATTTTCATGGATAACTATGTCACATCTTTTCTAAATCCATTCCTTGGTAGTTTTTTAGCAAATTCATTGCTACTTTAGGACTTCTAAGATCTCAATAAACTTATAAAGGTTCATTTTTATAAGTGAATTTATTAAAAGATTTTTTATTTTCAACAAAAGAATGATTTAAATTCTGGAAGCCAAGGGTGGTATATTTTATTAACACTGGGGGAAAAAAACAATAGGAAAGAAATTCCCTAAGGAATTAAGGAACATTTGATTCCCCTTTATAAAGTAGTTTCCACTTCTAGTGCTCATCTTTAAAATATAGAAGCAAACTTACCATGCAAATTTTATGCATAGAACCAAAAGATGAACAACTTTCATTGATTCCCACCTGTATGCCCAGAGAGCCAAGAGAGTCCTTTCACTTAATTAAACCAAATGAAATTCTAAAATAAATTTAGAAATACTTACCTTCAAAAGAATTGAGGTATGCACTTCTCTCTAAAACCTCTGCTTGCCAACTTTTTCCCTTTAGTTAGGCAAGCACTTACATTATGTCATTAAAATCCTTCTCTTTTACTTATTAGAAATTGTTCAATCCAGAGAGAGAAGAGAGATATTTTAACCCAAGTACAATATATTCTGTTTTCTTATAATGACCTACTGTTCTAATCGCTTAGTTAATTTATGGTGTAGTTCATTTTTATTCTAATACATGGCATTAATGGTTGATATTTTAAATGTTTGCACCATTTAGTACCTAATTAATTACATCATTTTCCCCCTACTCTTTCAAATGAGTTAAGTAGAAAGGAAACATTTAACTATTTATGATCTATGTAGATATGTAGCATAATGTGGAAATTTGGTAACACCCTACTTTTAGTTCTATTAGTTTGCTGGACTGCCATAACAAAGTATTAAAAACTGTGTGGCTTAACCAAAAGAAAGTTTTTCTCTCACAGTCTGGAGGCAAGAACTCCAAGATCAGGGAGTTAGCAAGCTGGTTCCTACTAAGGGCTGTGAGGGAAAATCTGTTCCATATCACTCTCCTGGTTTCTGGTGGTCTGCATGCACTCTTTTGTGTTCCTTGGCTTGGACATGTATCACCCTGACCTCTGCCTTCATCTTCCCATGGAGTTCTGTGTGTGTATGTCCCTCTGTCTCTATGTTCAAATCCCCGTGCCCCACCCCCGTTTTTTTAGGGATACAGTCATATTGGATTAGAGCTCACTCTAATAAACTCATGTCGATTTGATCATCTACAAAGACCCTATTTCTAAAAAAGGCCAATTCATAGGCACTGTGGTTTCGAATTCCAACATCTTTTTTGCTATTCAACCCATAACACTGACTGAGTTTTGAAATGTTTTTCTTTAAGCATACTGAGAAATGCTTAACTATGTATCAAAATACCTGGGTTTAAATCCATCTGCTCCTAATCATGAAGGAATCATATAATTTCTTCATGTTCTATGCTTTCACAAATATACCTCAGTATTCAGGCTCTGCTTTATCTTATCTACATCAAAATAAAGACAGATGTCAAGAAAGAAAAGACTGGAATGAAAACTTATAAAAGGGCCCTAAAAAAGGCAGAAGTATTAAGAAAAAAGATGAATTGAAATAATGAAATGAAATGAAACAAAGAAATAAAAGTTGTCCTAAAAAAAAGTGGTTGAAATGGAATAGTGGCAAGGAAAACTCAATTCATGATTGGATTTGTTGAAGATAAAGAAACAATTCTTGGGGCACCTGGGTGGCTCGGTCGTTGGGCATCTGCCTTCGGCTCAGGTCATGATCCCAGCGTCCTGGGATCGAGCCCCACATCGGGCTCCCTGCTCCGCGGGAAGCCTGCTTCTCTCTCTCCCGCTTCCCCTGCTTGTGTTTCCTCTCTCGCTGTGTCTCTCCCTGTCAAATAAATAGATAAAATCTTAAAAACAAAAACAAAAACAATTCTTGAGGTCTCAGTTCTTGATTCTGCCCTCTGAGGGACACTAGAAGCAGTAACAATCAAGTGATGATCACAAACAGATCACACAGCTTGATCATGCTTTCTAAATACTATCTCTTCACTAGTAGGAACTAAAACTCTTTGGAGAAATGCCTGATTCCAGGCTGGAGAAAGAAAAGTAAAAGATGAACTTGAATATTCTTGTTACTTCTGAATGTAAGGAAGTACTCAAAACTGAGACACACAAAAGGACACAGAAACCAACCTGAAGGAGCTCCCATGGCCAAATTAAGTAATAGTAAGTATTATAACCTCCTAAACATATCAGCCTACCATAATACCATTTTTAATAATATTTTATATATCTATATTTATATGAAAAGCCCCTTCTTACAGTTAAGGGTCAAGTAATGAAATATGGAAGGAATGAAAAGATCCAAAAATCACCATTTGGCAACTATCAACATTTATTTAGGCAAGACTCATAAATGGATACTAAAAGTATTAAGTGACATCTTGAGGTGTCACAAAATATTTATATCTTCTCAGTATAACTCCTCACAAGATAATGAAAAAACATGACAGGAGCACCTTGATAAAGTGATCAAGTTAACATAACCAGTAATGAAACATTATCAATACCATATGCTAACAGGCACTGAGAACAGTATAACATCATTTCTGTAGTATTCCTGACAAAATCTCCATACCTAATCTGGACACATCAACACAAAGAGAAATGGATTTTATGTAAAATTACTGACCCATTTTCAAAAAAAATTAATGTCCCAAAATGAGAGACTTAAAACATGACAACTTAAGGCAGTACATGATCCAGGATTTTCTTTTGATACGAATGGTATTATTGGGACAGTTGCCAAAACCTGAATAATGTCTTCAAATTAGATAAAAGTGTTGTATCAGTGTTAATTTCCTAATGTTGTTAAGTGTATTGTATTCAGTGAGATACTCACAGAAGAAGAGATATATCAGTAACGTACTCACAAATACAACAAAGGGGAAAGGGGGGGGATCTGATATGAGAATTTCTGTACTATTCTTGAAACTTTCTGTATGTCTGAAATGATTTTAAAATTAAAAAAATAAAAGTTAAAAGTTATTTAACCTCTTACATGATTAACAGTAAAACATGAAAAGTAAACAAAGGTGTTACTCTTGAATTAGGAGAAGTAGGCAATACATAGTAGCTTGTAACCAAAAAACTACAGGGGGTGCGTAAAGGAGAATTTCAGCATCACTTGGACGTGGAAGATATGCAGAGACGGGAATACCAGGATAGAACAGCAGCAGCAGATGCAGAACCTCAAGGGTTCTAGTGCCCCAAATACCTGCGTTCAATTCAAGTATATTTGCTAGCTGTGTGTACTATGGCGATTTACTTAAGTTGTTTGTCTCGTTTTCCTTATCTACACAATAAAGATGCTTAATCTTAGTACATCCATTGATACAGATATAGTGAAAATTAAATCAATTAATCCATGTAAGAGCACCTATAGGTAATATTGTATTAGGTGACTAGGGCTACCATAACAAAATACCACAGACTGGGAGGCTTAAAGAAACCAAACTTATTTTCTCATAGTTCTGAAGGATGGAAGTTCAAAATCAAGGTGTCAACAGATTTCATTTCTGCTGAGGCCTCTCTTTGGCTTGAAGATGGCCATCTTTTCACTGTTCACATGGCCTTTTCCCTAAGTATGTGCATCCCTGGTTTTTCTTATAAGGACACCAGTCATAATGGGTTAGGGTCCCATCCTTATGACTTCATTTAACCTTAATTACTTCTTTAAAGGCCCTATCTCCAAATATGCTTACATCAAGAGTTAGGGTTTCAACATACAAATTTCAGAAGGACGTGGTTTGGTCCACAAAAGGTATAAATATTATTAACGAACAATATATGATTATTTGGACCATGATTAAGAACAATGGTCCAAATGGCAAACTGAATTTATGTTCAAATGAATAGAAGTTATATTTATTGTGCAGCTTTAAAGGTCTGAGAAGAAATACACTGTAAATTGCAGTTCCTCTGTCTAGAACCTAACTTTATTATAAAGATGGCTATTTCAAACTATAATCAAAGCTTTGACAGGTGGTCAACAGTGTCATCCCATCTAATGTTGGGTTCCAAGAACTCATATTGTTTCAGTTGTCAGTAATAAAATCAAATGAGCGTTACCTCAGCCACTTTTGTCTGGCCTCAAAATATAACATGCTTAAAGTTTCCTGTGAAGGCAAAAGAAATGACTGAACACTTTTTGCTCAATCTACACTATGCAGTCAAGGGGAACAGTAGGTATTACCACATTATCTAATTGCAATTGCTATCCTAAGAGATAAATTAAACACACTGAAATATTTTTCAGAGAAGGCATTTTTCATATCTATATAATTTTTAATAGAAAGGTCATTTGAAAGGAATTATATTACCATAATATTTTGATGTTCCTGTAGATTTAAAATCCAGTATTTTATTAAATTGCCAGGGAATCTTAAGAATTTCTGCTCTTTCAAGTAATACCAATGGTTAATACACTGTAATTAGCCAACAATGCTATAGAAAGGAATTTTAACTGCAAAGATGAATGTGTGTGTATACACATACACTATATATATATATATGGTCTATGGCAAAAAACTAAGTTAATTGCAGGATTCTTTATTTTCTTTTCAATTGAATAAAGTCAGTGATTGATTTAAGTTCCCTATATATCAGGTTTAGCATGCTTTAACCTCCTCAACTTAACCCTTAAGTAATTCACAGTCTTTTTATTCCTTACATTTTAAAAGAGCTCATTTACTTTCTTTGTTCTCTATGATTTTTTATTGTGTTTCCCATTTAGCCTTATCAATTTTGAACACTTGGTGCATTTCCATCTCTATCTTTTTTCTAGTCCAATTATTTTCAACAAAACAGACATGCATTTTTTTGCTTGCTTAGTTTAACCCTTGACATAGTTAAATATCATTTCTGAAACTTCATGATAAAACAGGGAAAATATAAAGCATTGGACATTTTGTGGGTTGAGTGTTTCAAAGAACAGACACTGCTCCACTGTGGAAGACACAGAAGACAGTAATGAGAGAGCAAATGCCAATAACTGATAGTTTGCAAAAGACAATCCTTGAAGGTCCCATGTTAATCTTTGGAACCTAGGTTTTGTTTTTAGTTCAATTTTTTCAAAGTATGTTCATGCTAAGATGCTTTTATTTTGACAAAGGTTTTCCTCATGTTTCCCTCTCATTTTTTCAATATTCACCTCAGGTTTCAAGACAGATTGATGCCCCACTATTTGCCAACTCATTTAGTTAAAAGAGAAATTCGATGTGCTATATTTTTCTGTTTGTCTGGGGAAATCCATCTGATACTATGCATATTACACTCCAGATTAAATTTCGTCAAAGCACTACAGACACTTTACTGATTAATATACTAAAATCACTACCTTTTAGAGTATGCTCTATTTACAGAAAGACTGTTGCAAAAATTCCCAGTAGAAATTTGTTTAAAACACATTTCAGTGACTCAATATGTGTATCTTCTTTGGAATATTTTGTGAAAAAATAAAACATCTGTAATTGACATCTGTATTTTTAGATGGTGTTTCCAGCACTTTGAATTATAAATTTGAACATATTCAGAAAAATTTGAGAATATTTTCTTGCATACACACAAATTGAATATGTAATCTGATCTGGGTTATGCAGCTAAACCCCATACTAATAATCATATTTCAAAATATTTTGATAATGGAAAAGCCCTCCACTTTTGAGTGTCATTTTAATGGTAGATGTTTTGGAAAATCCATTCAAACAAGTACTTCTCATTTATTGTTGATGTTTTCCTTCATGTTGATGAAGCTCATCAGTACAACACTTCCATTCTCTTTCTGCCCATTTTCTTAAATCCATTTTAGGAAAGGTGTGGTGGCTTGTCTGGTTAGTAAATTTGGCAAAAGAATAGGCACACTCATCTTAGATCTTGCTTATGCCTCTTGGATTCTGCCTATTCACAGAAAACACACATTCTGCTTTCTTCGTCAAGAACAGGTTTGTACTTTGGTCAAGGAACATCCTCCCTAGCCTGGCACTGCTGTTCTGTACAGTTCTATTGACACCCTAATTAGACTTTCTCACCAAGATCTACTCTTCTCTTAGCCTTTCATCAGTAATAAATGTGCTGTATTAGCTTCATGTGGCTTGTCATTTATTTCTCAACAGGTTCATAATACTGTAAACATGAGGATTCTAATAATTTAGATTGCACCTGATGGAATTTGTTAAAAAAATCACTAGAATTAGATGCCTAGATTTTAATGTACTTATTCTAAATTTGGCAGAGGAAAACAACAATAAATAAAATATAGATAATTTATATAATCACCAAATGTTATATTGTGTAAACATATATACTCTAATAACAGATAATTTCATATTTTTTTTGCCTATGAGATAGTTTTTATTTATTTACTTATTTTTTAAAGATTTTATTTATTTATTTATTTGAGAGACAGAGAGACAGAGAGAACAAGCAGAGGAGAGAGAAGGGACAAGCAGACTCCCAGCTGAGCAGGGAGCCTGATGCAGGGCTCGATCCCAGGACCCTGGGATCATAATCCAGCTGAAGGCAGACACTTAACCCGACTGAGCCACCCAAGTGCCCCAAAATAGTTTTTAAAAATCATGTACTTGGCAATAGAAACACAGAGGACTGTTGAAACCTTTGGCCAATATTGTGCATGAGTCTGTTTCTCCTTGTAATTCTATCCATTTTTGTTTTGTGCATTGTGATTCTCTTTAATTTGGTGTATAAATATTTAGGATTGTTATGCCATAATTAAGAATTGACCTTTATCAGTATAAAATTTCCCTTTTTATACCAGCCAATATGTTTTGGCTCTTTGTCTATTATTAATATATTCATTCCAGCTTTCCTTTGTTTAGCATTAGGATGCTATATCACATATTCATCCTTTTTTTTTTTTTTAAGATTTTTTATTTATTTATCTGAGAGAGAGAATGGGAGACAGAGAGCATGAGAGGGGGAGGATCAGAGGGAGAAGCAGACTCCCCGCCGAACAGGGAGCCCGATGCGGGACTCGATCCCGGGACTCCAGGATCATGACCTGAGCTGAAGGCAGTTGCTTAACCAACTGAGCCACCCAGGCGCCCCTCACATATTCATCTTTATGTAAATAATTAATTTCTATATTTATGCCGAAAGTGGATGTTTAGGCAGTATATTATTGTGTCTTGCCTTTCTTACATAATCTGAAATTCTTTGTCATTTAAGTAGGTATTTAGACAATTTACATTTAATATAATAATTGATATACTTGAGTTTAAATTTACCATTTTATTTGTTTTTCATTAATTCTACTGTTATTTTTCTTTTTCATATTTCATACTTCTGCCATCTTCCTTTGTTGGTTTTTCATTATAGGTAATAATGATTGTTTTAGAGTTTATATGTATATGACTTTAACTTACATTCTATTTTCAACTAATAATATATCACATATGTTGTAAGAACTGTATGTTATGTTCTGACAGTACAGTTGTTTCCCCCTACTGCCTTTTGTGTTATTGTAACATATTTTACTTCCACATATGTTATAAATCTCACAATATATTGTTAATATTTTTGTTTTTGTTTTAACAGTTACTTGTTTTTTGAAGATAATTTTTAAAATGACAATGGTCATTTATATTTACCCAGAGAGTTACTTTTTCTCAGTGAGCTTTATTCCTTTCTGTAGATTCAGACTTCAATCTGAGTGGGCTTTTTCTTTTCCTGAGGATTCTCTTTAACATTTCTTGTAGTTCAGGTCTGCCGGTGATTGTTTCACCTTATGTATGTCTGAAAAGGTCTTTATTTCACCATCATGTTTGAAAGATATTTTTGCTAGCTATAGAATTCAATATTGACTCTGTTTTTCTTTAAAGTAGTTTAAAAGTGTAGCTCCACTGTCTTTTGACCTGCATTTTTTCTTCTTGTTTTCATCCTTATGTAAATAATTATTTTCTTGTTTTCCCCTGTGGAATGTTTAATTTATTCTGCCTGCATTGATTGAGATTTTTAATATGAGGGTTTATAGTTTTCATCAAATTAGGAAATTTTTGGGTAATGATTTCTTCAAATATTCTTTCAGCACCCTATTTCCTTGAATACTCCAGGATATATGTATATCACATATATTAGGCTGTTTTCAGTTTTCTTATGGTTCACTAAACTGTTTTATTTTCCTGCTTTTTCTGACTTTTATTTTGAATAGTTTCATTTGCAATGTCTTCAATTCACTAAACTTTTCTTACTCCTTTTAGCCTCAAATTAATCCCACCCATCATTGTATTATTTATCTTATAAATAAAAGTTTTTATCTCTGGAAGTACAATATTTTTATATCTTCCATACCCATATTTAATGTACTCAATATTTTCCCTACCTTCTTAAATATATATAGTTATAATAGATTTTTATGTCCTTGATCACTAATCTTAGCAGAGTGTGTGTGTGTGTGTGTGTGTGTGTGTGTGTGTGTGTCTTGTTTGGATCATTTTAGATTTCCTTCTCCTTGTGGGTCATGTTTCTACTTCATTGCATATGATATTATTTTATATTGGAAGCCAGATATTTTGAGTTTATCTTGTTTGTTGCTAGATATTTGTATATTCCTATAAATATCCCTTAAATGTTTACTTGGATGTAGGTAAATTACTTGGAAAGAGACTGATCTTATAGGATTTTTTAAAGCTTTCTTATGGCAGAATCACCATAGACTTTATTTTAGGATTTCTTTTTCCCACTATTGAGACAATACTCTTGTTATTACTGTACTGTAAGCCCCGTGAATTATAAGCTTCCCACTCTGGCTGAGAGCAACATGGACTATTTGAAATCATGAGTGAGCTCTGAGTATTGTTCCCTCTGCTGTTTTGGGGTTATTTTTTCTTTGGCTTCAGGTAATTTCCTTATAAATTAGCACCAATGAGTATTCAGATAAAGACTCAAGGGAGGCCATCTGGAGATTTCTTAAATTCTCTATGAAAATCTCTTCTTTTCATTACCTGAAGCTTCCCTGGTGAAGAAGTGAAACGACAAATAGATGGTGGGCAATGCACCTAACAACAATGGTATGAAAGAGACAGAGAGCACATCTCTTCACATTCTATTGTCAAAAACATAGTCATATATAAACACCCATAACAAAGCTATTGGGATATATGGAACTGTTTTTCCAGATTTGGGATATTATAAGTTTCTATGAATATTTCAGTAAGGGTCTTTGTGTAGATATAGGTTTTCACTTCTCTTGTATAAATACCTAGATCATCTGGAAATTATATGTTTAAATTAATAAGAAACTGCCAAAGGTTTTACAAAGTGGTTCTATTATTTTAAACTCCTGGCATAAATTTTGGTGTTTGATTTTCCCCAACACTTGGTAGTACCAGTCTTTTTTATTTTAGTCATTCTAGAGGGTTCCTAATAACATCTGATTATGGCTCAATTTGCATTTCCATGATGACTAAAATTATTGAGCCATTTAATTTTATTTTTGTTTATTGGCTCTTCATATTTACCTTTTTTGAAATGTCTGTTCCATTCTTTCTCTATTTTAAACATAAGATCTTTGTTTTACAATTGTGGTATAAATTCTTTTTGAAAGATAAAAGTGCTTTATCCTATTCAAATAAAGAGATGAATATAGATATGGATATATATGTATATGTATATATTACATGTGTATTTATTTTCTTTCAGCTGAAGGGTTGTGTTTTCATTTTCTTAAATATTTTGAAGAGCAGGAATCTATTTTTGATAAAATTCAACTTAAAAATTACTTTTAATTTTTACCTAGAGTGCATTTGTGTCTGCTTGTCACACAAAATTATTACTGCAAAACCAGGATGATTTTTCCAAATGTATTATTCTAGATACAATATAGGTTTGACTCTTTACATTTAGGTCTATGATCAATGGTTTTATATCATTTCATCAAAATATAATTTGCAGGCAATAAAATTATCCAATTTTACATGTATAATTTATCATTGTGACTAACATACATAGTTGTGTAACAACCAACAAAGTGATATATAACATGTTTATCTTCCTATAAAATTTCCCTATATTCCTGTGAAGTCAATTCTCTTCCCCTCATCTGGCTATTGGCAAATAGTGATCTGCTTTATACATTATACATTAAAATTACAATCACGTGCTCTCTATTAGACAATGTATAAAACTAGTAATTTTTGTGTATTTCATTCAATTTTCTGTTGTTTATGGTGGAAGGGCTAATCCAGCATTAGTTTCTTTATCAGGATGAAAGCAGAAAGTTTTATATAATCTTTTGCAAGTATATAATGACTCCTTTACTTGAAAACTAGCTTAACTGGTTTAAGAAATGCAAAGCAAAGGAAATGGTTTCAAAGACTGAATCCAGCTTGACATTTATTTCAACAGTATTCATTGAGATAGAGATATTTGCCTACTCTAAAACTTTCTGATCAGGAGGTCAAGGAGGTCAAATGTGATTATCAAAATATAGTAAAACCACTTTCCAAAATGCTTTATAATTATTTTTGGGGTGAAAGTGTACGCTTATATTGATTGCACCCACCTATTTGAAGGAATAGCACTTTTACTGCAGATCCAAGTTCTCATAAATCTAGACAAATTAGCATTGCCCTTGCAAACTTTTCATTTAAAGCTAACAAATGATTCCTATGTTGTGGAAAATATGGAAAAACAACAAATGTGGCCAAGGAAAGAGAATGTATAAGAAAGGCATTTAATGGCAAGCACACATAGATATCAGCAACTTATTTTTTAACAACAGAGAAAAACACAGGAAAAGGAACATTTTCCTTTCATGAGGAAAGGACCTTACTTTGCACAGTCTTATTCATTTTACTTGACTTATTTTTTCTTTTGTGTACTTTCACTGCACTTCTGATTCTACCTCCAAGTACAATTCACACAATTCACTGAAATAATAATAATAATCTACAATATTTATCCTTCTTTGAAAGCTAGTATATAGTTACTCACTCATAACTAAATGCATATGTTGCAGGAAAAAAATCCATTAAGCGCATTTGGAACCAGAATTTCTATTGAAATTCACAGCATGATACAAAGCAAAGGTAAAAAAAAAAAAATGTTATCATCATTATAGGATTGGACCTAATGGGAAACTAGAGTATTGCCCTGTCAATTGCAGCTACAGAAATTGATTCACTTTGTATTTCTGCCCTGAAAAAAGCACTCTAATGTGACATTAAAATATGTTTTATTTTGTGTTTTAAGATTTTAGAGAATTTTATTTTGAGGATAGCATAAAATAATAGACTCCAAAGGAAGATGCACACAACTAACAAAAATATACATAGAAAGGTGAAATCATGAACAGGTGAATTCTAAAAGAAAGCATAAGTAGAGCAAATAATTTAGAATGAGATACCAATGCAATAAATTATATTAATCACAAAGCCCTAGGAAAAATGTCTAATTTATATAAATGTATCTGTATATATTGAGAGAACCACTGAACGTTATTTAATTTAAATATTCAGGATTTCCAAATTTTTGTTGTTATTTTTATTGCTACATATTACTGATCTTCAAACCTCAAATTAGGGTTACCTTTACTCAAAATCTCTAAAATGTTTTTATAGATTCATTATTTATAAAGGAGTCTAGATATAGCTACTCGGTAAGTGTTTGAATAATAGTTACAGAACTACTATTCATTGTGTACATATTATGAACCATTCAGTTGTGTGCTATTAAAACTGTGTGGGCAGAGGGAAGTGATAGGTCTTGGTTTTCGGGATGTGAATACTCCCACCAAGGCTGCTTTCAACCTGCCAATGTGACATCACGGTACAGGAGTTGAAAAAAGATGCATACATTCTGCTTTTGCACATTGGTGTATGAGCTGGTTCCTGTATAAAAATATATTTGTTGAGGGCGCCTGGGTGGCTCAGTTGGTTAAGCGACTGCCTTCGGCTCAGGTCATGATCCTGGAGTCCCGGGATCGAGTCCCGCATCAGGCTCCCTGCTCAGCAGGGAGTCTGCTTCTCCCTCTGACCCTCCCCCCTCTTATGTGCTCTCTTTCATTCTCTCTCTCTCAAATAAATAAATAAAATCTTAAAAAAAAAATATATATATATATATTTGTTGAGAGGATGTTCTGCAACACTTTGACGTAAAATGTGGAAATGGTGGTGTTAAGTACTGGTGAATTTATCAAGGATATGCAGCCAGAATGGGCGAGTTAGGATTCATAACCCAGCTCTCTTTCCCTGCAATACCCAAGATCTGTATGCATACAGGTTCAAACACACACACACACACACACACACACACACACACACAAGTTGGATTTTTGTATAGATAGAAGAAGACTCTAATAACAATACTGCTGTAGTTAATATATATATTTATGTTAGTTGTTTGCCTTTCTGCTTATTTAATCATATGGATTCACTGAATGCAAAGAGGAAATAAATAATGAAACTTCACTGATTCTTACCATTGTTTACATCAGGTTTTGAAATTTCACTGCATAAGTTTTAAACAGAAGTTTTTAAATGATTCAAGGTGTGTGATGCAATAGTATGTGGCTAGAAGTCAGTTGCTTCATGTTCCTCAAGAAGATCACAGTGCTGGGCGAGTGCCTTGGCAGATGTAAAATCTCCCTTCTTCCCTCTCAATCTCTCACTCAATCTCTTCTTTTCCTTTTTTTTGTCCGTCACAAATTTTCAAGTTATGTGGACATTATTAAGCTACTCTTTTGGATAGACAGACATGACTATTCTTTTCTATGAAACCAACTGAATCCTACATATATATGATTTATAATTTAAATTATAATTTACTTTTAAATATAAATTTAAATATAATTTATAATATATAATTTATTTCCATACCTCATTTGAATTTTTGTAGGTCTGAATTTATAAGCATGTATTTTACTGCCATTCATTTGGTAAATAAATTAACAAGTCACAGAAAGTCATTTAAAATCTGCATACGAAATAAGGCAACTCTGAACAGTGCTTCTATATGACAATTCACAGTACTAACACATAATTCTGCAAATGAAAATTTACTAAAGCCTTTTAGAGTCAAAATTAAGACTGAAATCTGCAGAGCAGCAGGGAAAGTGGTAGACTAAATTAGAATGTCCATCTTTTAATAATCTACTTAATATTCTTTTTTAAAATTATGACTTTTATTTTATCTCAAAAGAAGGTTTACAGATTTCATAATGCCACCCTTTATTTTGGCCTTAAAATTATGGTGGAAGAAAAGCAGTCAAATAATATGTTTCAAATCTCTATCCTCTATAATCAAGTTACTTAATGCAGTTGCTTTGGTAACTTTGATTCCGCGGAGGGACTCAGAGCTTATACTATTCCTGAGAAATTCCATCTTTGGAAACATTATGCCCAGTTTATGAAAATGAATACCCTTCTAAACACTGGCTTTTAGATTTGAGAGAGATTAATTTCAACAAATTATAAGTCCAATGTGTCTTCACTAAAGAGGACAAATTTTACTGGGGAATGCATTGTATCTATGCTAAGCCCACCCAAGAAGGTGTTTCCCTATACAAACCTGGTGCTAATCATATTGTTCTCAACAAGCCTTTTTATATTTCTTATCTCTTGAAAAAGGGTTACAGTAAATCTACAATTTCTTATTGGCTTAGAATTTACCCAATTGTTTTCCTAAGTGTGCTCCAAAGAACTGACCGGAAGCAATCTTGATGAGATTTACATTAAAAAAAAAATAAGGTCAAATAATTTCTAGAAATGTATACCGGAATCTAGAAGTTAAATGTTTTCTTAATCACATTTAGTTATTTATATAGAGCATCTTCAAAAACAACAAAACAAAACAAATTAAAAACAAACAAAGGAGTCACTATGTTCTCTGGAATTTGCCTTAGGAAATTCTGCCACAGAAATGTGTGAGGCAAGTGTGCGCAAATTCTGAGCCCTGGGAATGGAGCCAAACAAACTTTGGGTCTCCACTTTCCTAAGAGGAAATAAATCACAATCAAGCTAGATAATATTTGAAAACAAATACAGTATCAAATTCTAATTATTCACACTTATGTTCATGGCTGCCCCAATCCTGGGTAAGAATACATAGTTGATACCCTCACCATATTTCTGTATCAGTTTATTGTTCACAGTTGAATCTAGGCTCTAGACTAATTTTCTGAGATCAACATTTAGGTCTCTCTGCTATGTTCATCATGCTTATACTAGGATTATACTAGGGTTGAACAAATTAGTAAATATATTTTAAGCAATGAGAACCAGGTTGTCCATGATTTGGGAAAAAAAGTTAGAAATAAGGAAAGGGAGAAGCCTAGAACGAAACTTGGGATGTTGGACTGGAATTGTAGAATGCATGGTTGGGGGAAAAAAAAAAGCTGATAAAAATTTACCCTGACAAAAAAAAAAGCAAACCACAAAGCAAAGCAAAACCCCAAAACTAAAAATATGAATTAGACATCCTACGTAATAATTTTCAAATATAGTAAAACTGACTTTGAATATCTTTTTTTTTAATCTAACATTTTCTCTCTGATTGTTTTATTTCTCTAATTTTTTGTCCTCTTGGTCCTCTATCTACACACACACCATGCACACACACAAACCACATGCAAACACACATTTATATATATATTTAGACTGTGAAAAACAAAACAAAACGAAAGCTAAACAATGGAAAAGAATAGTATGTACACTATAATCTAAAAAAAGCATACCAGAAATAAAGGTATATCTGCATCTGTGCACTGAAAGAGCTTATGTATCAGTGAACATTAACCTAAAAACTTCAACTTTAAGATGAGTCCTATCAAAACTGTTAGACAATAAAGGATAAAGGAAAAAGTGTTTGGAGCCTTCAAGCAAAAAGACCATATTTATTATCAAAGGGGAACAAAACCTGATTGGTGTCCGATTTCTTGATTCTTGAGGAACAGGCAATGCAAATCAACAAGGAATTCAATTACAGAGAAGAATGACCAAAGATTTTACAAATAGCCAATTTCCCTTTAAGGATCTTGTCTTTAGGAAACTATGGAACATGCAAGAACCCAAGGAGCACTGTATTTAGAATCCTCCTGAGAAATCTACTAGAAAATGAGCTTCAGCTCACCAAGAGATGATATTGGACATTTTAGCAAAAATGTATGCATTGAATATATTTAGTTATAGATCAAAGACTAAATGGAACAAAGGTGATAACCAATGTATAAACTGATACACATATTGATAAGGTATAAAGAACACAACTAAAAATGTGGAAGAGAGAAGGAAGGTGGAAATAGAATAAGCTCAGGGATTTTTACATGGGCATATGAGAGTCTCTCTGTTAGCTTGGGGTGCCATAACAAAATACCATAAAGTGGATGGCTTAAGCAACAGAAATTTATTTTCTTAAAGTTCTGGAGGCTGGAACTCTTGAGATTAAGGTGCCAGCAGGGTTGGTATCTGGTGAGAGCTCTCTTCCTGGATGCAGACAGTCACCTTCTTGCTATGTCCTTATGTTCTTGCTATGTCCCTGGATGCAGACAGTCACCTTCTTGCTATGTCCTTATGTTGCAGCTCTGTGGTGTCTCTTTTTATAAAGGCATTAATCTCATCATTGAAGAACCTACCCTCATGACCTATGTCAGACTATCTCCCAAAGGCCTCATCTCCAACATCACACTGGGATTTGTGGCCTCAGTGTGTGAATTTGGGGAGTGAATATTTCAATCCATAGCAGAGACCAGAGATATTTTTATAGCTAAAAAACCCAAAGTTAAAAGTTTAAGCAGGGGAAAAGGACAAGAATACTATATAATGTCATTAGTATAAACATAGCCAGTAGAATAAAAATATATACTTCCTAAATACCAGAGCAATACACTGGAACAAAGAAAACAAACCACAGAGAAAGAGTATATATAACATGAAGGCCAAAATTATCAGAACAAACACTCTATGATGTAATTAAAACCACACATATGTTATATCAATAGATGTGAATGTAAACTGACACTTATAAAGCAAACAAAAAACTATAAATTAACTCACAAAGTAAAACCCATGTCAATACTGTATTCAAGAGGCATGCCTAAAGCAAAGTGACTCTGAAAGACTAAAATTTAAAGGATAAGAATATTACACCATCACAGAGAAAGAAAATAAAGGAGGCACTGCTATTCTGATACTAGAGAAGGCAGAATTCAGACCCCAAATATTAAACATATTGGTAAAGACAACTTGAAATTCTAAAAGCCACACTCACAGTAAATATATAACAGTTTTGACCATCTACACAAAAGTGCAAAAAAATAAACAAAATGAACTTAATAAAAAAGTACATGAAAGAGAAGAACAGAAAGAAATATATAGAGAGAAGAACTTAACACGCTATCAGTCCAACAAAAATCAAGAGGAAAAGAATAAGCAGAATGTAAAAGACATTATAAAAAGATCATAGATTGTATAAAATATACCAGCACTTAATACCCAGTATTAGAGAATATAATTCAATCTCAAGAAAACATAGGGCTCATAGAAATTGATCATGTAGGGTGCCTGGGTGGCTCAGTTGGTTAAGCGACTGCCTTCAGCTCAGGTCATGATCCCAGGGTCCTGGGATCGAGTCCCGCATCGGGCTCCCTGCTCTGCGGGGAGCCTGTTTCTCCCTCTCCCACCCCCCTGCTTGTGTTCCCTCTCTCGCTGTGTCTCTCTCTGTCAAATAAATAAATAAAATCTTTAAAAAAAAAAAAGAAATTGATCATGTATTAGAACATAAAGAAAATATCAATAAATTCCACAAAGCAGAAATGATGCAATATCTTAATCACAATGCAATAAAAATTAAAAAATAATAAAAATAACAAAAGCAACCAATTCAACTACTTAAATAAAATGGGTAAATTCATTTAAAAAATGCAATTTATCAAAACTGACACAAGAAGAAATGAATATAGCATATAACTAATAAAAAAATTCAATTTGTTGTCAAACTCCCCAAAAGAATATCCAGGTCCAAATGGTTTAACTGCTAAATTCTAACAAAAGTGAAAGAAGAAACATCCCTCCCCAATTTACATAAAATATTTCAGTGAATAGAGGAAGAGAAATCATAATGCCTAACTTGTATTATGAGGCTAGCATAATCATTAAGAAAATCTAGTAAAGAAATGACACAAAAACAAAAAAATTCTAGATAATATCCTTTATGAATATAGACAACATAATCCTTATTATATTAGCAAATAAATTCTAATAATATATAAATAATATATGTTATGACCAAGAAGGATTTATCTAATATTTTAAATTGGATTAGCATTTAAAATCAACCAATGTAATTTACTATATTAACAATAGAAGAGGGACCAAATTATCATTTCAGTAGATGTAGAGAAAGTATTTGAAAAATTTTTAAAAAACACCTATTAGTGATCAGAACTGTTGGTACACTAAGAATAGTGGGAAACCTCCACAAATTGGTAAAGAGCATATATGAAAATTCTCAAGTTAATGACACACTTTTTTTTTTTTGTAAATGTTAAAAGTTTTTATTTCGTGGCCTCGTTTAAATGGCATAATACCTATTTTTTTTTTTAGTTTTTTTCTTTTTTTTTTTTTAATTCTTATGTTAATCCCCATACATTACATCATTAGTTTTAGAT